>NW_026708321.1:47500-71434 GCF_902713425.1 Acipenser ruthenus
AGAAGAGAATGAGAAAGAAAGTCAAGTTAGCAGAGAAACGTTTTAATGCCTTCGTCATCCAGAACTTCACTGGATCAGAAACTCCAAACCAGAAGAGACTGAGAGAGAAAGTCAAGTTAGCAGAGAAACGTTTTAATGCCTTCGTCATCCAGAACTTCACTGGATCAGAAACTCCAAACCAGAAGAGACTGAGAGAGAAAGTCAAGTTAGCAGAGAAACGTTTTAATGCCTTCGTCATCCAGAACTTCACTGGATCAGAAACTCCAAACCAGAAGAGACTGAGAGAGAAAGTCAAGTTAGAAGAGAAACGCAGAGATGTTTAAAACTCTTTCATATCTGAATGTTATTCTTGTGAACTCTTTTATATTTAAAAACTTGAGATGTGAAAAGCGTGGTTTAGATTCCTCAGCAAAAAAATAATTGATCTTTTAATAAAACTACCAAGGTAAAGACATCCTGTTGTTTAAATTCAAGATTAGAACACGCTGACGCATGTTTAGTATGTGAAGATAGGAAATGAAATTTAGGACTAGTCAAAGCATTGATGAAACAGCAGCCATTGTGGCTCAGCTCCAGAGCCGGCTCTCATACAGAACAATAGGGAACCAGATCCAAGATGGCGGACAGTGGGCCGCAGTTTCACAGTCAGAAACTTCCTTACCATCGTAGTGCAATGGCATCACTGTGTCCCCTTTTGATGATGTCACCTCCCCTGTAGAGTTAATGGTGATCACTATCTTCCCCTGGAAGTTGAATTCCAAACTGTCGATGCAGATCTTTCTGGGGTCCTAGAAATCACAGGGAAAAAATATGAACTACAGCTCCCAGCATCCCTCACTGTTACTGCTAGTGTAGAGGCATGCTGGGAGCTGTAGTTTTTATTTAGATTCTGCATTATATATAAATCTATGGCTATTGAAACTCAGGGGGGCTGTCTGAATCGTGTTTGGTGTTGCTGTATAATATATAAAACTATGGCTATTGAAACTCGGGGGCTGTCTGAATCGTGTTTGGTGTTGCTGTATAATATATAAAACTATGGCTATTGAAACTCAGGGGGACTGTCTGAATCGTGTTTGGTGTTGCTGTATAATATATAAAACTATGGCTATTGAAACTCAGGGGGACTGTCTGAATCGTGTTTGGTGTTGCTGTATAATATATAAAACTATGGCTATTGAAACTCAGGGGGGCTGTCTGAATCGTGTTTGGTGTTGCTGTATAATATATAAAACTATGGCTATTGAAACTCAGGGGGACTGTCTGAATCGTGTTTGGTGTTGCTGTATAATATATAAAACTATGGCTATTGAAACTCAGGGGGACTGTCTGAATCGTGTTTGGTGTTGCTGTATAATATATAAAACTATGGCTGTTGAAACTTTGCATATAAAACTACAGCTCCCAGCAGCCCTCGCTGTCAGTGCAGGTGCAGGGGCATGCTGGGAGCTGTAGTTCGGGTTCTGTACCTCTTTGCAGGGCCCGTTGTTCAAGATCACACTGAATGCGTCGGTCTTGACCAGGAGATACGCGCAGAAGCTCCTAATCGTGAAAGTGGAGTCATCGAAGGTGCGGATCGCCTGGGATCCGGTTACTGAGCACACCCCTACAGAACCAAACCAGAGAGGCTACTGTCATCATCATCATCATCATCATCATCATCATCATCATCATCATTATTATCATTATCATCATTATCATTATCATTATCATTATCATCATTATCATCATCATCATCATCATCATCATCATCATCATCATCATCATCATTATCATCATTATCATTATCATTATCATCATTATCATCATCATCATCATCATCATCATCATCATCATCATCATCATTATCATCATCATTATCATCATCATTATTATTATCATTATCATCATTATCATTATCATCATCATCATCATCATCATCATCATCATTATCATCATTATCATCATCATTATTATTATCATTATCATCATTATCATTATCATCATTATCATCATCATTATCATCATCATCATCATCATCATTATTATTATCATTATCATCATTATCATTATCATTATCATTATCATCATTATCATCATTATCATTATCATTATCATCATCATTATTATTATCATCATTATTATTATAATTATTATTATCATTATTATTATTATTATTATTATTATTATTATTATTATTAATGAGTCATTTAGCAGACGCTTTTCTCCAAAGAGACTTCCAGAGACCAGGGGGGTGAACTCTGAATCATCAACAACAACTGCTGCTGCTGCTGCTGCAGAGTCACTTCCAATAGGAGCTCGTTTGTTTGACGTCTCATCGGAAGGACGGCGCACAAGGAGGTGAAGCGACTCGCTCAGGGTCACACACACACACGCACACGCACACGCACACACACACACACACAGGGAGTCGGAGGCTCAGCCGGGATTTGAACCTCCTGGTATCGAGCCCCTTTCTCTAACCGCTGAGCTGCCCAGCCTCCTAATCTCTCTCTATCTATTTCTCTATATCTATATAATGATGATTCAAATAATTAGATTGAATTAAGGACGGAGCAGAGAGAGAGAAATGGAGTGAGGGAGGAGGGAAAGAGTGAGAGGAGAGAGAGGGGAAGGGAAAGAGAGAAAAAGAAAAGAAAGGATGAAAGAAGGAAGGAAGCCAGCAAGAAGGAAAGCCAGACAGGGAGCCGTCGCCTGAACGAGACTCCGCTGAGGATTCTACCCTTCGAGGTGTTTGTGTTTACCTTGACATTCGTGAGTTTGGAAACACGACATCCGACCCTTCGAACAGGAACTGTGAAGAAAAAACAAAACCACACAAAATTAATAACCAGCCTGTCAGTGACATCATCCACCCCCCATCCCAGCAATATAAACCAGCCTGACAGTGACATCATCCATCCCCCATCCCAGCAATATAAACCAGCCTGTCAGTGACATCATCCACCCCCCATCCCAGCAATATAAACCAGCCTGACAGTGACATCATCCAACCCCTCCCTCCCTCCCTGTCTGTCTGTCTGTCTGTCTGTCTGTCTGCATTGCCATTGAAGATCATTCAGGGTATAGTTAGCACACTGTGGTCCCATTTCTACCAATGGCATCCCATTGCAGCTGCCCTATACTTGTGCTACCATTGACCCTCAGTGTAACAAACAGAGAACCCAATACTCCCAGTCTTACCAGTTTGCGCATCGCAGTGGGAGCTCTTTTCCGTCCTCAACTACGATACCGTTTGACAGGAGACAATCCTGGACATCACCGTCTAGAAAAATATGTATATACAGATTTTAAAAATATATATACAATACCTCCCTATGCTTTACCAGACCTCTCTGTGCTTTACAATGCTTCCCTATGCTTTACCAGACCTCTCTGTGCTTTACAATGCTTCCCTATGCTTTACCAGACCTCTCTGTGCTTTACAATGCTTCCCTATGCTTTACCAGACCTCTCTGTGCTTTACAATGCTTCCCTATGCTTTACCAGACCTCTCTGTGCTTTACAATGCTTCCCTATGCTTTACCACACCTCTCTGTGCTTTACAATGCTTCCCTATGCTTTACCAGACCTCTCTGTGCTTTACAATGCTTCCCTATGCTTTACCAGACCTCTCTGTGCTTTACAATGCTTCCCTATGCTTTACCACACCTCTCTGTGCTTTACAATGCTTCCCTATGCTTTACCAGACCTCTCTGTGCTTTACAATGCTTCCCTATGCTTTACCAGACCTCTCTGTGCTTTACAATGCTTCCCTGTGCTTTACCAGACCTCTCTGTGCTTTACAATGCTTCCCTATGCTTTACCAGACCTCTCTGTGCTTTACAATGCTTCCCTATGCTTTACCAGACCTCTCTGTGCTTTACAATGCTTCCCTATGCTTTCCCAGACCTCTCTGTGCTTTACAATGCTTCCCTATGCTTTACCAGACCTCTCTGTGCTTTACAATGCTTCCCTATGCTTTACCAGACCTCTCTGTGCTTTACAATGCTTCCCTATGCTTTACCAGACCTCTCTGTGCTTTACAATGCTTCCCTATGCTTTACCAGACCTCTCTGTGCTTTACAATGCTTCCCTATGCTTTACCACACCTCTCTGTGCTTTACAATGCTCCCCTATGCTTTACCAGATTTTCTCTGTGCTTTACAATGCTTCCCTATGCTTTACCACACCTCTCTGTGCTTTACAATGCTTCCCTATGCTTTACCAGACCTCTCTGTGCTTTACAATGCTTCCCTATGCTTTACCAGACCTCTCTGTGCTTTACAATGCTTCCCTATGCTTTACCAGTCCTCTCTGTGCTTTACAATGCTTCCCTATGCTTTACCAGACCTCTCTGTGCTTTACAATGCTTCCCTATGCTTTACCAGACCTCTCTGTGCTTTACAATGCTTCCCTATGCTTTACCAGACCTCTCTGTGCTTTACAATGCTTCC
This sequence comes from Acipenser ruthenus, assembly GCF_902713425.1. NCBI lineage: Eukaryota > Metazoa > Chordata > Actinopteri > Acipenseriformes > Acipenseridae > Acipenser > Acipenser ruthenus. The sequence goes on from NW_026708321.1 coordinate 51,937, forward strand.
CTATGCTTTACCAGACCTCTCTGTGCTTTACAATGCTTCCCTATGCTTTACCATGCTTTATGCTTTATTACACCTTGCTGTGTGATTTTACTGCGATATACTTTTATAAGGGTTAGTTTACAATGTTTTTAAAATGCTTTACCACACCTCTCTGTGTGTTGCAATACCTCCCTATTCTTCAGAAATCATTTATCGATGTGAAAATAGACAAAAATTGGAAACGAACCGAACAAAGGCGGAGTCGGGCTGTCACAGAGACATCACAATCAGCTGGCAAAAAACTCCAGCTGTCAACACAGTGATTATATCTTGGAAAAAAAAATGAAAAAATAAGCAAAATAGTCTTTTATGTTTTCATATGACTAAGAAAGTATCGATGAGTCATTTGTTTGCTCAACACTTTTGCGCTCCGGGGTGTAAAGACTAATTTCTAAATTCTACAAACTCATCAAACCTTGAGCCCTAAACCGAGCCCTCCCGTTTTGTTTTGTGGTTTTTGTTTTTTTAATTGTCGTTAGGGATGGTCGAATATTTGCTCGCGTTTGGTAGATTTTAATTACTTAGTGTTACACCCGAATCCCTCCTTTTGACGCGTTTGCTGGGGAACAAGATGCTAAAACAGAAATAAACGTGTTTTTTTTTTCGATGATAACGAGTTTATTTTACGCGGGGTCGGTTGTTTTTTTTTTAATTGGTTTGTTTGTTTTTTTTGTTTGCCGGGTCCGCCGGTACTCTTTTTTTTTTAAGCTCCACAGTAAAAGTCCAGACAGAAATCAAGCTGCGTTCTTATAACCCACGAACAAATAAAGCGATTTATTTTTATTTATTGTTTTTTTCTGATTAAATTAAAAATTGATTAGTAACTGCACCCGCAGTGGTGGAATGACCTTCCTAGAGATGTCAGGACTGCCCAGTCCCTGACCACATTCCGGAGCCTCCTTAAGACTCACCTCTTCAGACAGCACCTGTAGAACTCCTCTGTTTGTATCCTGGGACACTATCACCCTTCATGTAAATGTGCTTTATTTTGCTCTTATCTGCCCCCTATTTTACTGCATTTAATCCTGTACTTCAGAGTACTGTAATCTGCTGTTTAATCTGTAGTATTTTGTATTTAATCATATCTTGATTATTATTATTATTATTATTATTATTATTATTATTATTTATTTATTTATTTATTTATTTCTTAGCAGACGCCCTTATCGTAAGCAATCGTAAGCAAATACATTTCAAGTGTTACAATACAAGTAATACAATAAGAGCAAGAAATACAATAACTTTTGTTCAAGTGTGACAAACCACAATTCAATAATACAGCAGATAATAGTGATAGTTACATCAGGATATGATTAAATAGTGATAGTTACATCAGGATGTGATTAAATACAAAGTACTACAGGTTAAATACTTGGCAGATTACAGTATTCTGAAGTACAGGATTAAATGCAGTAAAATAGGGGGCAGATAAGAGCAAAATAAAGCACATTTAAATGAAGGGTGATAGTGTCCCAGGATACAAACAGAGGAGTTCTACAGGTGCTGTCTGAAGAGGTGAGTCTTAAGGAGGCGCCGGAATGTGGTCAGGGACTGGGCAGTCCTGACACCTGTAGGAAGGTCATTCCACCACTGCGGAGCAAGGGTGGAGAAGGAGCGGGCTCTGGAGGCAGGGGAGCGTAGCGGAGGTAGAGCCAGTCTTCTAGTGCAGGCGGAGCGGAGAGGTCGAGTGGGGGTGTAGGGAGAGATGAGGGTCTGGAGGTAGCTGGGTGCAGTCTGGGCAAGGCATCTGTAGGCTAGTACAAGAGTCTTGAACTGGATGAGAGCGGTGATCGGGAGCCAGTGGAGCGAGCGGAGTAGTGGAGTAGCGTGGGAGTAACTGTTATCTGCTGTGTTATTGAATTGTATTTTGTCACACTTGTACTTGCTTGAACCAAAGTCATTGTATTTATCTTGCTCTTAATTGTATTATTACTTGTACTGTGATACTTGAAATGTATTTGCTTACGATTGTAAATCGCCCTGGATAAGGGCGTCTGCTAAGAAATAAATAATAATAATAATAATAATAATAATAATAATAATAATAATAATAATAATAATAATAATAATAATAATAATAATAATATATTTTAAGGACTGAACGTATGCAAACCGGAATTGAGAGGAAAATAAACACACAGTTTAAAAAACTTATTTATATATATTGTAGCGTTCTCGGTTTCCGCAGGCAGGCGCGTCACACAGAGCGAGGAAATCCACACACGGGCGGAGGGCGGACGCGAACCCGGGTCCTCTCGCCCTGAAGCATAGCGCCGATATCGCTGTACAAAATAACCGGCTCCGTTGCAAGGAGCGTATATCGGGCTCATGTCTCCGTGCGTGATTACGTCACCTACCAGCCCTACCAGGCAGCAGTGTGGAGTAGAGGTTAGAGCTCTGGACTCTTGACCAGAGGGTCGTGGGTTCAATCCCAGGTGGGGGGGACACTGCTGCTGTACCCTTGAGCAAGGTACTTTACCTAGATTGCACCAGTAAAAACCCAACTGTATAAATGGGGAATTGTATGTAAAAATAATGTGGTATCTTGTAACAATTGTAAGTCGCCCTGGATAAGGGCATCTGCTAAGAAATAAATAATAATAATAATAATAATAATAATAATGACATTCCTTTTAATAAACGCACAGATACGTCTTTTTAGCTGTCGAAAAAAAAAGGCGAGAATAGAAAACTATCCAAGCAAAACGGAGGGTTTCCCTTACTGGAATATTCTTTCGGGGGGGGGGGATAAATGTGACCGATCTACAATCTCTGTGTTTCACTGTCACACCTCGTTACCTGACGCGTTGATTTATTGCAAAATGCTTATCGTGCAGAACTGAATAGCATTCACGGGCGGGACCCTAACGCTATCGGCAAAATATTATACAATGCGTCCCTGTGCTTTACCAGACCTCTCTGTGCTTTACAATGCCTCCCTATGCTTTACCAGACCTCTCTGTGCTTTACAATGCTTCCCTGTGCTTTACCAGACCTCTCTGTGCTTTACAATGCTTCCCTATGCTTTACCAGACCTCTCTGTGCTTTACAATGCTTCCCTATGCTTTACCAGACCTCTCTGTGCTTTACAATGCTTCCCTGTGCTTTACCAGACCTCTCTGTGCTTTACAATGCTTCCCTATGCTTTACCAGACCTCTCTGTGCTTTACAATGCTTCCCTATGCTTTACAAGACCTCTCTGTGCTTTACAATGCTTCCCTATGCTTTACCAGACCTCTCTGTGCTTTACAATGCTTCCCTATGCTTTACCAGACCTCTCTGTGCTTTACAATGCTTCCCTATGCTTTACCAGACCTCTCTGTGCTTTACAATGCTTCCCTGTGCTTTACCAGACCTCTCTGTGCTTTACAATGCTTCCCTATGCTTTACCAGACCTCTCTGTGCTTTACAATGCTTCCCTATGCTTTACCAGACCTCTCTGTGCTTTACAATGCTTCCCTATGCTTTACCAGACCTCTCTGTGCTTTACAATGCTTCCCTATGCTTTACCAGACCTCTCTGTGCTTTACAATGCTTCCCTATGCTTTACCAGACCTCTCTGTGCTTTACAATGCTTCCCTATGCTTTACCAGACCTCTCTGTGCTTTACAATGCTTCCCTGTGCTTTACCAGACCTCTCTGTGCTTTACAATGCTTCCCTATGCTTTACCAGACCTCTCTGTGCTTTACAATGCTTCCCTATGCTTTGCCACACCTCTCTGTGCTTTACAATGCTTCCCTATGCTTTACCAGACCTCTCTATGCTTTACAATGCTTCCCTATGCTTTACCAGACCTCTCTGTGCTTTACAATGCTTCCCTATGCTTTACCAGACCTCTCTGTGCTTTACAATGCTTCCCTATGCTTTACCAGACCTCTCTGTGCTTTACAATGCTTCCCTGTGCTTTACCAGACCTCTCTGTGCTTTACAATGCTTCCCTATGCTTTACCAGACCTCTCTGTGCTTTACAATGCTTCCCTATGCTTTACCAGACCTCTCTGTGCTTTACAATGCTTCCCTATGCTTTACCAGACCTCTCTGTGCTTTACAATGCTTCCCTGTGCTTTACCAGACCTCTCTGTGCTTTACAATGCTTCCCTATGCTTTACCAGACCTCTCTGTGCTTTACAATGCTTCCCTATGCTTTACCAGACCTCTCTGTGCTTTACAATGCTTCCCTATGCTTTACCAGACCTCTCTGTGCTTTACAATGCTTTCCTATGCTTTACCAGACCTCTCTGTGCTTTACAATGCTTCCCTATGCTTTACCAGACCTCTCTGTGCTTTACAATGCTTCCCTATGCTTTCCCAGACCTCTCTGTGCTTTACAATGCTTCCCTCTGCTTTACCAGACATCTCTGTGCTTTACAATGCTTCCCTGTGCTTCATGCTTTATTACGCTGTGCTGTGCTCTTAGTAACAGGTGCACGAGGAAGTCAATATTATTAATCTTGTTCTTCGAGTTTCTTCACCTGCCTCTCGGGTTCCCTTCGTATTCGATTCTCATTGTTTGAATATTTTGGCTCTGATCCAAACAAGTTCTACTTTAATTAATGGGATTAGCTGGTTAGCGTTACCTCGCAATTACTTTCAATAGGAAACTCTGCAACCAGTCCAGGATTCTCCAGATGCTTTCTTATTGTTAAAAACACGGTGAACTAACCCTTAGAAAAGTGTCCCGCAGGAACAGCACAGCACAGATATGATTAAATACAAAATACTACAGATTAAACAGCAGATGACAGTACTCTGAAGTACAGGATTAAATGCAGTAAAATAGGGGGCAATTAAGAGCAAAATAAAGCACATTTAAATGAAGGGTGATAGTGTCCCAGGATACAAACAGAGGAGTTCTACAGGTGCTGTTTGAAGAGGTGAGTCTTAAGGAGGCGCCGGAAGGTGGTCAGGGACTGGGCAGTCCTGACATCTCTAGGAAGGTCATTCCACCACTGCGGGTGCAGTTACTAATCAATTTTTAATTTAATCAGAAAAAAACAATAAATAAAAATAAATCGCTTTATTTGTTCGTGGGTTATAAGAACGCAGCTTGATTTCTGTCTGGACTTTTACTGTGGAGCTTAAAAAAAAAGAGTACCGGCGGACCCGGCAAACAAAAAAAAAAAAAAAACAACCGACCGCGCGTAAAATAAACTCGTTATCATCGAAAAAAACACGTTTATTTCTGTTTCAGCATCTTGTTCCCCCGCAAACGCGTCAAAAGGAGGGATTCGGGTGTAACACGAAGTAATTATCATCTACCAAACGCGAGCAAATATTCGACCATCCCTAACGACAATTAAAAAAACAAAAACCACAAAACAAATCGGGAGGGCTCGGTTTAGGGCTCAAGGTTTGATGAGTTTGTAGAATTTAGAAATTAGTCTTTACACCCCGGAGCGCAAAAGTGTTGAGCAAACAAATGAGTCATCGATACTTTCTTAGTCATATGAAAACATAAAAGACTATTTTGCTTATTTTTTCATTTTTTTTTCCAAGATATAATCACTGTGTTGACAGCTGGAGTTTTTTGCCAGCAGATTGTGATGTCTCTGTGACAGCCCGACTCCGCCTTTGTTCGGTTCGTTTCCAATTTTTGTCTATTTTCACATCGATAAATGATTTCTGAAGAAAAGGGAGGTGTTGCAACACACAGAGAGGTGTGGTAAAGCATTTTAAAAACATTGTAAACTAACCCTTATAAAAGTATATCGCAGTAAAATCACACAGCAAGGTGTAATAAAGCATAGGGAAGCATTGTAAAGCACAGAGAGGTCTGGTAAAGCATAGGGAAGCATTGTAAAGCACAGAGAGGTCTGGTAAAGCATAGGGAAGCATTGTAAAGCACAGAGAGGTCTGGTAAAGCATAGGGAAGCATTGTAAAGCACAGAGAGGTCTGGTAAAGCATAGAGAAGCATTGTAATATATAATATTTTTCTTTCATACTTTTCAAACTTTTCATCCACAATTATTAAACATTCAATATTGCAGAATTTAGAATTACTAAATGTAATAAATTCAACGACAAACAACCAAAAGTCTTTCTCAGTGTCTTTAATCAAAACATTAGTCATTGAATTCACTCTGAAGACCCTGAGAAAGACTTCTAGGCGTTAGTCATTGAATTCACTCTGAAGACCCTGAGAAAGACTTCTAGTCGTTAGTCATTGAATTCACACTGAAGACACTGAGAAAGACTTCTAGTCGTTAGTCATTGAATTCACACTGAAGACCCTGAGAAAGACTTCTAGTCGTTAGTCATTGAATTCACACTGAAGACCCTGAGAAAGACTTCTAGTCGTGAGTCATTGAATTCACACTGAAGACACTGAGAAAGACTTCTTGTGGAAACGTTCGTTGGATTTCTTTCAGTGCCAGGGAGACTCTTAAATTTACACAAACATCGTGAGGGGAACACAGTACCTGCAGAAGCCGTCCATGCTGAGCTGAAGAAGATAGCGAGCAGCGTCAGTGTTGCAGAACCCATCTTCATCTTCATCTTCATCTTCATCTTCCTCTCTCTCCCTCTCTCTCTCTGCGGCTCTCAGATCAGAGAAAGAATGAACCTCCTAGCTTTCCCTTTGTCTTATAAACCATTCTGTGTGAACTTGATAAACTGGAATAACAGAATTGGACCTGTGGAACAACATTCTGAAGTGTGTGTGTGTGTGTGTGTGTGTGTGTGTCCTATAAAATTTGACCCCCATAAAAGCATAGCTAAGTGTAATCAGGCATATAGGGAAGCATTGTAAAGCACAGAGAGGTCTGGTAAAGCATAGGGAAGCATTGTAAAGCACAGAGAGGTGTGGTAAAGCATAGGGAAGCATTGTAAAGCACAGAGAGGTGTGGTAAAGCATAGGGAACCATTGTAAAGCACAGAGAGGTCTGGTAAAGCATAGGGAAGCATTGTAAAGCACAGAGAGGTCTGGTAAAGCATAGGGAAGCATTGTAAAGCACAGAGAGGTCTGGTAAAGCATAGGGAAGCATTGTAAAGCACAGAGAGGTCTGGTAAAGCATAGGGAAGCATTGTAAAGCACAGAGAGGTCTGGTAAAGCATAGGGAAGCATTGTAAAGCACAGAGAGGTCTGGTAAAGCATAGGGAAGCATTGTAAAGCACAGAGAGGTCTGGTAAAGCATAGGGAAGCATTGTAAAGCACAGAGAGGTCTGGTAAAGCATAGGGAAGCATTGTAAAGCACAGAGAGGTCTGGTAAAGCATAGGGAAGCATTGTAGCACAGAGAGGTCTGGTAAAGCATAGGGAAGCATTGTAAAGCACAGAGAGGTCTGGTAAAGCATAGGGAAGCATTGTAAAGCACAGAGATGTGTGGTAAAGCATAGGGAACCATTGTAAAGCACAGAGAGGTCTGGTAAAGCATAGGGAGGCATTGTAAAGCACAGAGAGGTCTGGTAAAGCATAGGGAAGCATTGTAAAGCACATAGAGGTCTGGTAAAGCATAGGGAAGCATTGTAAAGCACAGAGAGGTCTGGTAAAGCATAGGGAAGCATTGTAAAGCACAGAGAGGTCTGGTAAAGCATAGGGAAGCATTGTAAAGCACAGAGAGGTCTGGTAAAGCATAGGGAAGCATTGTAGCACAGAGAGGTCTGGTAAAGCATAGGGAAGCATTGTAAAGCACAGAGAGGTCTGGTAAAGCATAGGGAAGCATTGTAAAGCACAGAGAGGTCTGGTAAAGCATAGGGAAGCATTGTAAAGCACAGAGAGGTGTGGTAAAGCATAGGGGAGCATTGGGATCAGTCATATGTTGCTATATTCTCAAATTTTAGATATAATACGCTTTGAAAATGCGTTTTTATTTGTAAAGCACAGAGATTTCTGGTAAATCAATGACTAACGACTAGAAAAAACAGGAGTTTCTACAGGTGCTTTCTGAAGAGGTGAGTCTTGAGGAGGCTCCGGAAGGTGGTCAGGGACTGGGCAGTCCTGACATCTCTAGGAAGGTCAAAATCAAGCTGGGGGCTGACGTGCCCCCCTAGCTTGATTTTAAGATTTCATGAACCTGGCTGACATTGAAACACAGGGAAATCACACAGTGTTTGGCAGACAGCTTCAATGAAGCAAGGAACACTCTGACTTCCAGCAGGCGGGGGCTATCTCACAGACGGAGGTGGGACGTGAACCCGGGGCCTCCCGCACTGAGGCATAGCGCCCGTACCTCTGTCGCCTGCCAGCCCTGACCCTTAACCCCCTGGGCATGCCACCCCCACGCTGCCCGACACATGGGGCGTGATTCGCAACAAAATGCCAACGTGGTCAAATTTGTGTGATGTGTTCTTCAGTCATTACCCAGTCCGTGACGCTGCGCTAAACTAGAGTGCGTCATTAAAAAAAAAGACTAACGGGTCTTAGAACCAGTTTTAATTGCTTTAATTATGGCTTGTACATAGGGCTCGAAATAGCTTCTTAACCAGAAGCAATTAACTGCAAAAACACAACTGGGATCATCTGTCCTGAGGTCAAAGCTGCACTTTGATTTATGAAAAGCTAATTACTCTGAAATGGGTGTATTTCGGGCCATGTGCCAAAGAACTACAAGGTCAAGGAAGCTTTACTGTCCCTCTCTGTGCTTTACAATGCTCCCTATGCTTTACCAGACCTCTCTGTGCTTTACAATGCTTCCCTATGCTCTACCAGACCTCTCTGTGCTTTACAATGCTTCCCTATGCTTTACCACACATCTCTGTGCTTTACAATGCTTCCCTATGCTTTACCAGACCTCTCTGTGCTTTACAATGCTTCCCTATGCTTCACCAGACCTCTCTGTGCTTTACAATGCTTCCCTATGCTTTACCACACCTCTCTGTGCTTTACAATGCTTCCCTATGCTTCACCAGACCTCTCTGTGCTTTACAATGCTTCCCTATGCTTTACCAGACCTCTCTGTGCTTTACAATGCTTCCCTATGCTTTACCAGACCTCTCTGTGCTTTACAATGCTTCCCTATGCTTTACCAGACCTCTCTGTGCTTTACAATGCTTCTCTATGCTTTACCAGACCTCTCTGTGCTTTACAATGCTTCCCTGTGCTTTACCAGACCTCTCTGTGCTTTACAATGCTTCCCTATGCTTTACCAGACCTCTCTGTGCTTTGCAATGCTTCCCTATGCTTTACCACACCTCTCTGTGCTTTACAATGCTTCCCTATGCTTTACCAGACCTCTCTGTGCTTTACAATGCTTCCCTATGCTTCACCAGACCTCTCTGTGCTTTACAATGCTTCCCTATGCTTTACCAGCCTTATAGTAGTGTCCCACAGTGACAGCACAGCGTAGGAAAGCCTGGTAAAGCATAGGGAAGCATTGTAAAGCATAAAGAGGTCTGGTAAAGCATAGGGAAGCATTGTAAAGCACAGAGAGGTCTGGTAAAGCACAGGGAAGCATTGTAAAGCAGAGAGATTTCTGGTAAATCAATGACTAAGGACTAGAAAAAACAGGAGTTTCTACAGGTGCTTTCTGAAGAGGTGAGTCTTGAGGAGGCTCCTGAAGGTGGTCAGGGACTGGGCAGTCCTGACATCTCTAGGAAGGTCAAAATCAAGCTGGGGGCTGACGTGCCCCCCTAGCTTGATTTTAAGATTTCATGAACCTGGCTGACATTGAAACACAGGGAAATCACACAGTGTTTGGCAGACAGCTTCAATGAAGCAAGGAACACTCTGACTTCCAGCAGGCGGGGGCTATCTCACAGACGGAGGTGGGACGTGAACCCGGGGCCTCCCGCACTGAGGCATAGCGCCCGTACCTCTGTCGCCTGCCAGCCCTGACCCTTAACCCCCTGGGCATGCCACCCCCACGCTGCCCGACACATGGGGCGTGATTCGCAACAAAAAGCCAACGTGGTCAAATTTGTGTGATGCGTTCTCCAGTCATTACCCAGTCCGTGACGCTGCGCTAAATTAGAGTGCGTCATTAAAAAAAAAGACTAACGGGTTTTAGAACCAGTTTTAATTGCTTTAATTATGGCTTGTACATAGGGCTGGAAACAGCTTCTTAACCAGAAGCAATTAGCTGTGAAAACAAAACTGGGATCATCTGTCCTGAGGCCAACGCTGCACTTTAATTTATGAAAAGCTAATTACTCTGAAATGGGTGTATTTCGGGCCATGTGCCAAAGAACTACAAGGTCAAGGAAGCTTTACTGTCCCTCTCTGTGCTTTACAATGCTTCCCTGTGCTTTACCAGACCTCTCTGTGCTTTACAATGCTTCCCTATGCCTTACCAGACCTCTCTGTGCTTTACAATGCTTCCCTATGCTTTACCAGACCTCTCTGTGCTTTACGATGCTTCCCTATGCTTTACCAGACCTCTCTGTGCTTTACAATGCTTCCCTATGCTTTACCAGACCTCTCTGTGCTTTACAATGCTTCCCTATGCTTTACCAGACCTCTCTGTGCTTTACAATGCTTCCCTATGCTTTACCAGCCTTATAGTAGTGTCCCACAGTGATAGCACAGCGTAGGAAAGCCTGGTAAAGCATAGGGAGGCATTGTAAAGCACAGAGAGGTGTGGTAAAGCATAGGGAAGCATTGTAAAGCACAGAGAGGTCTGGTAAAGCACAGTTAAGCAATGTAAAGCACAGAGAGGTCTGGTAAAGCATAGGGAAGCATTGTAAAGCACAGAGAGGTCTGGTAAAGCATAGGGAAGCATTGTAAAGCACAGAGAGGTGTGGTAAAGCATAGGGGAGCTTTGGGATCAGTCATATGTTGCTATATTCTCAAATTTTAGATATAATACGCTTTGAAATGCGTTTTTATTTGGCCCGCGGTATGCACGACCCAGGCGCAGACTGCTTAGCTTCAAACGCTGCCTGTTTTGTCCTGTATTGGTAATTGTGTTATCGTGGTATGCTTTATAACAGATATAAGAATATAATAATCACAGAAGATACTTCTGTATCAAACTGATGTTTAAATATTTATCTGCCAAATAAAAACAAAACCTGAAATGAGTTCTTTTAAAGGCTACATTTGGTTTTTCAAAGGCGAAATCTCGACTTTAAAAGTCGAAATTTCGAGTTCTTTTAAAGGCTACATTTGGTTTTTCAAAGGTGAAATCTCGACTTTAAAAGTCGAAATTTCGAGTTCTTTTAAAGGCTACATTTGGTTTTTCAAAGGCGAAATCTCGACTTTAAAAGTCGAAATTTCGAGTTTTAAAGACTATTTTCCTGTTTTATTTTATTTTGCCTTTAAAAAAACACGACATTTCGACATTTTTCAAGCAGCTGGGTCCGGGGAAAAGCCGGAGGAGGCGAAACTCGAAACTCTTACCGAACAGCATTGTCAAATGAACTTCCGACGGGTTTTAAGAAAGAAAACGCATTTTCCCCTCACATATATTATTGAATGAGACGGATCGATAATTAATCTACGCTTCTCTTTAGGAACTTTTTTAATTAAGGCTGTTTCATCAAGAAAGAGCGTCTTGCGTCATTGATCATTTTTATACGGCTGATAAATGTCTATTTGAAAAAAAATACGTGTTTGGAGCAATTTATGTATTTCTATGAGCATCAGAAGAAACGCAACGCTTATATTTGAGCGTCAAAAGAAACGCATCGCTTATATTTGAGCGTCAAAAGAAACGCATCGCTTGTATTTGGATAAAATTCACTAGATGTGATCGAAAAACGACAAACTCTTTCAGGAATGACCTTCCTACAGATGTCAGGACTGCCCAGTCCCTGACCACCTTCCGGCGCCTCCTTAAGACTCACCTCTTCAAACAGCACCTGTAGAACTCCTCTGTTTGTATCCTGGGACACTATCACCCTTCATTTAAATGTGCTTTATTTTGCTCTTATCTGCCCCCTATTTTACTGCATTTAATCCTGTACTTCAGAATACTGGAATCTGCCAAGTGTTTAACCTGTAGTATTTTGTATTTAATCATATCCTGATGTAACTATCACTATTTAATCATATCCTGATGTAACTATCACTATTATCTGCTGTATTATTGAATTGTGGTTTGTCACACTTGAACAAAAGTTATTGTATTTCTTGCTCTTATTGTATTACTTGTATTGTAACACTTGAAATGTATTTGCTTACGATTGTAAGTCGCCCTGGATAAGGGCGTCTGCTAAGAAATAAATAATAATAATAATAATAATAATAATAATAATAATAATAATAATAATAATAATAATAATAATAATAATAATAATATGCCAGGACCCAGCTGCTTGAAAAATGTCGTGTTTTTTAAAGGCAAGAAATCAAAATACGAATTTAGTCTTTAAAACTCGAAAATTCGCCTTTGAAAAACAAAATTTAGCCTTTAAAAAACTCGATATTTCCAGTTTTAAAGACTATATTCCGTTTTTGTCCTCCCTAGGGCTCTTCCGTAAGGGAATCAAACTCACATTTCAGGTTTTGGGCGGTTTTTTTTTGTCAGATAAAAACGACAAACTCTGTTTCACCGAGTAAAAGTGAATTAAAATAAGTAATTAATAAAAAGAGAAGCGAATCAATGCCCCAGTAAGTCTGGGCTTCCACGAATTTTTAAAAAACGTCAGTTTTTTAGGTGTGTTTAACCGCGTTTCTTGCGGGTTTATAACACAAGACGATTCTAATGCTTCTCTCGGGACCTAAGGACTCCCCAAAACTACACGGGCGTGTCTCTTACACCAGAAAGATCATAAGGGAGTTTTCAACAAAATGCAAGAGCTTGCATTCAAATAATTGAGAGCTGGCAGATTTGCAAGCTATTCAAATTAACAGGAGTCTTGTCTTTCGCTTCTAATAGTTTACTTGCCAGCATCCACCGTCTTAAAATATGCAGGTGTGTTCTTTGTCTAAGACTGAGTTCAAAACTGTCATCTGAAAGGGTAAATACCTTCACGCTAAAACAGGGGGAAAAATCCATAGACTTCAACATCCATAGTTTTATATATTATACAGCAACACCAAACACGATTCAGACAGCCCCCCTGAGTTTCAATAGCCATGGTTTTATATATTATACAGCAACACCAAACACGATTCAGACAGCCCCCCTGAGTTTCAATAGCCATGGTTTTATATATTATACAGCAACACCAAACACGATTCAGACAGTCCCCCTGAGTTTCAATAGCCATAGTTTTATATATTATACAGCAACACCAAACCCGATTCAGACAGCCCCCCTGAGTTTCAATAGCCATGGTTTTATATATTATACAGCAACACCAAACACGATTCAGACAGTCCCCCTGAGTTTCAATAGCCATAGTTTTATATATTATACAGCAACACCAAACACGATTCAGACAGCCCCCCTGAGTTTCAATAGCCATAGTTTTATATATTATACAGCAACACCAAACACGATTCAGACAGTCCCCCTGAGTTTCAATAGCCATAGTTTTATATATTATACAGCAACACCAAACACGATTCAGACAGCCCCCCTGAGTTTCAATAGCCATGGTTTTATATATTATACAGCAACACCAAACACGATTCAGACAGTCCCCCTGAGTTTCAATAGCCATAGTTTTATATATTATACAGCAACACCAAACACGATTCAGACAGTCCCCCTGAGTTTCAATAGCCATAGTTTTATATATTATACAGCAACACCAAACACGATTCAGACAGTCCCCCTGAGTTTCAATAGCCATAGTTTTATATATTATACAGCAACACCAAACACGATTCAGACAGCCCCCCTGAGTTTCAATAGCCATAGTTTTATATATTATACAGCAACACCAAACACGATTCAGACAGCCCCCCTGAGTTTCAATAGCCATAGTTTTATATATTATACAGCAACACCAAACCCGATTCAGACAGCCCCCCTGAGTTTCAATAGCCATAGTTTTATATATTATACAGCAACACCAAACACGATTCAGACAGTCCCCCTGAGTTTCAATAGCCATAGTTTTATATATTATACAGCAACACCAAACACGATTCAGACAGCCCCCCTGAGTTTCAATAGCCATAGTTTTATATATTATACAGCAACACCAAACACGATTCAGACAGTCCCCCTGAGTTTCAATAGCCATAGTTTTATATATTATACAGCAACACCAAACACGATTCAGACAGTCCCCCTGAGTTTCAATAGCCATAGTTTTATATATTATACAGCAACACCAAACACGATTCAGACAGCCCCCCTGAGTTTCAATAGCCATGGTTTTATATATTATACAGCAACACCAAACACGATTCAGACAGTCCCCCTGAGTTTCAATAGCCATAGTTTTATATATTATACAGCAACACCAAACACGATTCAGACAGTCCCCCTGAGTTTCAATAGCCATAGTTTTATATATTATACAGCAACACCAAACACGATTCAGACAGTCCCCCTGAGTTTCAATAGCCATAGTTTTATATATTATACAGCAACACCAAACACGATTCAGACAGCCCCCCTGAGTTTCAATAGCCATAGTTTTATATATTATACAGCAACACCAAACACTATTCAGACCGTGTGGAGGTGCGGAATAGCGAGTAAGGGCGGGAGCTGTCTTCAAAGACTTCTCAAGACGGCCCGCCACAGCTTGATCACAGATCTGTCTTTCTCTCCTCTCTAAGCAAGGTATCTGTTATCAGCCGGTGTTAAATCGCTCTTTTAATTTCATCTGTACGATTCTGTGTGACGCACGCTCCCCCAAAGTGTTCAGAATTCACATCCTAGTCCTGTATCTAATGTAAAGTGTCTGTATTTAATGCATGGGCGTCGTTTTTAATGTCGTATTTCGTGTGCTATGCCCTGTGTGTGTGCTGCTTCCCTCCTCACTATCTCGCTTTGTTAAATATGAAATTAATATTGATTGATTGATTGGATGACGTCAGCGTGCAGTGTGAAGGGGAGTGAAACTTGACTATAGGATTTGACCGAACTCATAATGAAATCTTGAGAGCTCCGGTCCTTCAAGTGAATATCATTTTTTCAAACACACCCAGTAACTCTCTCTATAAGATTAATCGCCCAGCATCCCAGAATGCACCTCACCTGCATGTGCAAAATATGTGAGGTGAACTTCTGAACTGGTCTTTATCGTTTTTGGTACCAGGTAGCTCCCGTATAAATCATACACCTTAGAACAGAGAGAGAGAGAGAGAGAGAGAGAGAGAGAGAGAGAGAGAGATGGGAGCCAGCGTACGGAGCAGGTGATCCTGTTACTAAAGCTAATAAGAGGTGAGAGAATGGATTTTAAAGATGGTCAGCGCTCCTTTAAAGGGAGGGGTCAGTGATCCTGTTAATAAAGCTAATAAGAGGTGAGAGAATGGATTTTAAAGATGGTCAGCGCTCCTTTAAAGGGAGGGGCCAGTGATCCTGTTAATAAAGCTAATAAGAGGTGAGAGAATGGATTTTAAAGATGGTCAGCACTCCTTTAAAGGGAGGGGCCAGTGATCCTGTTAATAAAGCTAATAAGAGGTGAGAGAATGGATTTTAAAGATGGTCAGCGCTCCTGTTAATAAAGCTAATCAGAGGTGAGAGAATGGGTTTTAAACACCGTTAAAAGTTGGTAAAACTCGTGCAGGTGGAGAGAATTATCAAACTGGTATTTTTTTTTTTGGTCTGTGCAAAACTGGTCTGTCCAGAACCACTGCCCTTTAATCGCGTGCTGGATCCTGCGGTCATTTCTCAGAGCTGTCGGTCTGTGAAATGCTTTCAGTCTGGCTGGAAGGCAGAGATGTCTTCAGAGACTCGGGTAATGGGATGGGGCAGGGCCGCCGAGAGCCGTCATGGGCCCCGGGGAAGGATTGGTATGTCCCGTCCCGTCCCGTCCCGTCCCCTCCCCGGTCCTACATTCACCCGGGTTTGTAGTAAACTAGTCTAAACCAAGCAGCGATACTTGCAATCCTAACAGTGTCTGAGGAAGATCATTTCAACCGATACAGTATTCTGATAATGGGTTTGAAAAACTGTCAACGACTCCTAGAAATTTCAATAGCTCCATTAAAATCTGCAGCAGGATAGTTTTCTCAAAGAAGTTATTTTCAGTATTAAAACATTTTTAATTCGTTTTTGTACAAACTCTGCGTGTTCAGTTCTGGTCACCTCGTTACAAAAAGGATATTGCTGCTCTAGAAAGAGTGCAAAGAAGAGCAACCAGAATTATCCCGGGTTTAAAAGGCATGTCGTATGCAGACAGGCTGAAAGAATTGAATCTATTCAGTCTTGAACAAAGAAGAGATCTGATTCAAGCATTCAAAATCCTAAAAGGTATAGACAATGTCGACCCAGGGGACTTTATCGACCTGAAAAACGAGGACCAGGGGGTCACAAATGGAGATTAGATAAAGTGGCATTCAGAACAGAAAATAGGAGGCACTTTTTTTTCACAGAGAATTGTGAGGGTCTGGAACCAACTCCCCAGTAATGTTGTTGAAGCTGACACCCTGGGATCCTTCAAGAAGCTGCTTGATGAGATTCTGGGATCAATAAGCTACTAACAACCAAACGAGCAAGATGGGCTGAATGGAGCCTCCTCTCGTTTGGAAACTTTCTCATGTTCTCATGTGTCATTAATCGAAAGCTTACTTAACATCAAATAAGAAACGTTTTTAGCAAAAACTCCATTTTAATGGTGTATCTATACACTATTATATTTATCCCGTGCCAAACATAAACCACTCATCTCTGCTCCTAACTAATAGCCAGTATTGGTTGAACCCAAGTCATTGTATTTGGTCTTGCTCTTAATTATATTATTACTTGTGCTGTGATCCTTAAAATGTATTTTTGTAAGGCGCCCTGGATAAGGGCGTCTGCTAAGAAATAAATAATAATAATAATAATAATAATAATAATAATAATAATAATAATAATAATAATAATAATAATAATAATAATAATAATAATAATAATAATAATAATAATTGTATTTCTCTAATTGCGTTTTACCGCCAGCTGAAGACGTTATTTCACACGATACCATTTTTCTAACAAACTGCTTCACCACGTTGTTTTGAGCAAATTATAGATCTTAATAATAGAATAATTCATACTGGGGTATATATTGTGCAACTTTAGGATTCTTTTAAAGTTTTTAAAAGTCTTTAAAAAAAATACATAAAATTGCTATCTGTTTTATTCAGCTTTTGTGGTGTAGTAAAATATGAAACGCGAAAGTAATGTTGTTGAAGCTGACACCCTGGGATCCTTCAAGAAGCTGCTTGATGAGATTCTGGGATCAATAAGCTACTAACAACCAAACGAGCAAGATGGGCTGAATGGCCTCCTCTCGTTTGGAAACTTTCTCATGTTCTTATGGAAGTGTTTGACAGCGCCTCGATACACAATCCTTACACCTTACAGTTTATTACGATTATTATTATTATTAATTTATTTAGCAGACGTCTTTATCCAAGGCGACTTACAGAGGCTAGGGTGTGAGAACTATGCATCAGCTGCAGAGTCACTTACAACTACGTCTCACCCGAAAGACGGAGCACAAGGAGGTGAAGTGACTTGCTCAGGGTCACACAATGAGCCAGTGGCTGAGGTGGGATTTGAACCGGGGACTTATTGGTTACAAGCTCTTTTCTTTAACCACTGGACCACACAGCCTCCTCCTTTTAACCTGGTGCTGGGAACGCAAAAGGGGCAAAGGGTCTTGTGCAGGGCAAATTGTTTTAAAATATTATATATATATTTTTAGAAAAATAATGTTCCCCCTTCGTCAGGGACCCTTCCAGGCGTTGTGCCCCGCTTCGGGGCGTTGGACCCCGGGGAAATGTCCCCGTTCTCTCGGTGGGTCTGGGAAGGCGGGCCAGTCCAAATCCGCGGCGGGTATTTGGAGTGGAGCTGTGGGGACGGCGGTGGACCGCGTGGGAGGGGCGTCTCTCTCTCGTGGTTTGGGTTTGTAATGAGGTTTATAAAATCAATTTTAAAAAAAGAGGTGACTTTTAGTTTTAATCCATACCTGTCGGCTTAAAAAAAAGTGTTCAGCTTAAAGGAATCGACCACACCAGTCCCTCCCCATTCCCCCTAGTCTCCCAGTTCCCCCAGTCCCGAACTTATCGTCATTTCTAAACCACCTCCTCGCGCGATAGCGCATTAAGGAGGCTGTGTGGTCCAGTGGTTAAAGTAAAGGGCTTGTAACCAGGAGGTCCCCGGGTTCAAATCCCACCTCAGCCACTGACTCACTGTGTGACCCTAAGCAAGTCACTTAACCTCCTTGTGCTCCGTCTTTCGGGTGAGACGTAGTTGTAAGTGACTCTGCAGCTGATGCATAGTTCACACACCCTAGTCTCTGTAAGTCGCCTTGGATAAAGGCGTCTGCTAAATAAACTAATAATAATATTAGTTGGGGGAGCAGTGTGGAGTAGTGGTGAGGGCTCTGGACTCTTGACCGGAGGGTCGTGGGTTCAATCCCAGGTGGGGGACACTGCTGTTGTACCCTTGAGCAAGGTACTTTACCTAGATTGCTCCAGTAAAAACCCAACTGTATAAATGGGGCATTGTATGTAAAAATAATGTTGTAACAATTGTAAGTCGCCCTGGATAAGGACGTCTGCTAAGAAATAAATAATAATAATAATAATAATAATAATAATAATAATAATAATAATAATGCGCTCCTCTGAAAACGTATTCAAGCGCCTCCGTGTGTTTCTGCTTCTTAAAAACGTCTACTTCTCGAATATTAAAAACGCAGAATTTAAACATACAGATGATGCTGCTGCCAAGCCAACCCTGGACTCGCGGGACGTCCCGTGTCGACTAGTTTTCATCCCAGTTGCTTTCCCAGTACAAGAACTACAGGCCCGTTTCTCTGAGACAGCGCGGGAGTTTACAACCTGAAAACAAGTTTTAAAATGTTTTTTATTTAGAAAAAAAAAAGGTTTAACGAGACAGGGCGGAGCCTTGGCGTTTTGAAGCACCGGTTTTGCAGTTTGAACTCCTGAGGGATTTCTGTTCCAAATCGCTTGAAGCAAAAATGACTCCCCTAAATAAATATTTTCCCCCCCTCTCCGGATTTCAAAGCACTGGAGGGTCATTTTTGTTTTCCGAGTATGTGAATAATGTAAAGAATTCTCCTAAAGGCAAGTGAAGCATTATAATTAGACGCTGCGTTTTATAACACGGTCAGCACTCCTTTAAAGGGGTCAACGATCCTGTTAATAAAGCTAATAAGAGGTGAGAGAATGGATTTTAAAGATGGTCAGCGCTCCTTTAAAGGGAGGGGCCAGTGATCCTGTTAATAAAGCTAATAAGAGGTGAGAGAATGGATTTTAAAGATGGTCAGCGCTCCTCTAAAGGGAGGGGCCAGTGATCCTGTTAATAAAGCTAATAAGAGGTAAAATTTTTTTAAGAATATACAAAAAAGTAG
The DNA here is from genome assembly GCF_902713425.1 of Acipenser ruthenus. NCBI lineage: Eukaryota > Metazoa > Chordata > Actinopteri > Acipenseriformes > Acipenseridae > Acipenser > Acipenser ruthenus. The sequence continues at coordinate 71,284 of NW_026708321.1, forward strand.
ACAAATAATTATATTTACATTATATTTATTCAATTTTGTAAATTTTTCACTTTAAGGTTTATTATAAATTCCGAAGGCATTAAAACGCTTCTCTGCTAACTTGACTTTCTCTCTCAGTCTCTTCTGGTTTGGAGTTTCTGATCCAGTGAAG
>NW_026708322.1:0-70000 GCF_902713425.1 Acipenser ruthenus
GAGGAAAACGACAGAGCAAAGAACAATGATGGGGGAGCATGTAATACAAGCGCAGGGCTGGACGGAAGAGAACAGCTCGCTTTAAAACACCGGTCTGCTATTCAAGAAGAGAACAGCAGAATTCAAGAAGCAATGGATTGTGACAATTAAAATAAATCAAGATTTCTTTTTTTTTTGTGGTCTTAGAACAAGAGTAAAAGTAAGTTTAGAACAGAACATAATTTATATACCTTATTTTATTTTTTTTGTATGTATGTGTTATAGTAGTGATAAGTTTATTTTGATGCTTGGTATATATAAAACAGAGTTAAAACTGCATGGAATAGTCTACAAGGTGAAGTAGGAAGATCTAAAAAACACTGGCTAGCTCACAAACTTCTTAATTTCCTAAAGTGACCCTGATTCCCAGGGCTGGAGGTGGGCGTGACCCCCACATGGATCCCGTCTGCCCTACCTGAGAGAGGGGCTGCTCCGGCTGCTCTTGAGCCCCAGATTTCGGAGGCCTGATCCCTGGCTCTTCAGGGCCTCGTCCCACATGCCCATGCTGCTGTTCTTGCCCTCGTGCCCCCCTCCTCCTCCTCCGGCCCCCCACATGGCGCCCTGATCGCTGCCCCACTGCCCAGCCATGCTGGACACGTTGCCTCCCGACAGACCCAGGCCTCCGTGCTGAGAGAACAGAGAGAAATAAACAAACCGGTCAATCTAAAAATCACCAGGAGAGAGAGAGAGACAGAGAGATAGAGAGAGTGAGTGTAAGAAAGAAAGAGACAAACAGAAAGAAAAAGAAACAGACAGAGAAAGAAAGGAAAGAAAGAAAGAAGAGCATATTATTGCCGTGTGGGGCTCGCTGCACTAGCTGTGTGTGCGCGTTTTTGTCAGTATAAGAAGAAACATGCACTATCCTTGCACTAGTAAGATGCGCGTGTGTGTGCGAGTGTGTCTCACCCCGGATCTCTGCACGCCACCTCTCTGCTTCTGCAGCTGCCTCTCAGTCTCTTGCTGCAGCTCCAGGAGGGTCTTGCCCTGCTTGGGCATGTTGCTCCACACTGAGGAGCCCGAGGGGCCCTGCTGCTGCTGCTGCTGCTGGAGAAGCTTCATGATTAGCTCCTGCTGCTGCCGGCACTGCCAAACACAGACCAGCGAGAAAAAACAAACAAACACGAGAACAACCTGTGTTATTATTATTACAGAGCAATGCGATCCAGTCCTGGGTTTACTATGAACTTGATGAGGTACAGTGTGTGTAGGTAACAAGCTCAGGCAGGGTGTGGCTTATTGGACTCTGTGAAATCAGGACTGGATCAAACTGCTGCTCTGCAATGGGAGTCTTTATTTCCATTCCTGTTGTAATATATTGCCTTGTGATGACCGACTCACAGGACACACTGTATATCCAGGGATGGAAATAAGACTTCTGTTGTATAACATTTTGGGTCCATTCCTGTTTTTTTGTGTGTGTGTGTAATAAGACACACCTGAGCTTGTTACCTGCACACACTGCGGTTAAATCGAGCTTGTCGTAAAACCTGAAATGGGTGGGACTGTTCAGAAAATAATTGCACAGCAGTTTGATCCGTTCCTGGTTTTGCCAGGAGATTAAATGCGCAGTACAACCAAGAGAAAGCTGCACAATTTCTTTGCGAATTTCCCCACAGTAAACCCCACCCTCCCCTCCTCACCTGTTTCCTCCTGAACAGCTCTTCCTCCTCGCGCCGTTTCTGTTCTGCCTCCAGCCTGCGCTGCTTCTCCTCCCTCCTCTTCCTCTCCTCTTCTTCACGCTTAGCCCTGAGTTCTGCATCTCGCCTTTCTTGCTGAAGCTGCGGCCAGGCAAAAACATTATTAATAATAATAATAATAATAATAATAATAATAATAATAATAATAATAATAATAATAATAATAATAATAATAATAATAATAATAATAATAATAGCTCTCATAGCTTTACTACAAAGATTGAAATGACTCCTGCTGCACAGCAGTTTCACACACCCCCCTACCCCCTCCCCAATATTTAAGGTGCTGGAACTTACTTTTTGTCTCTCCAGTTGAAGCTGTTCTAGAATTGGACCCTGAGTAGAAGAATTCATTGTTAAATCCCATGAACTGGCTTCACTGCCTACAATGAAAGAAAAAGAAAAAAAAATGTATTTATTTTTCAATTAAATTATTATGAAAACCACACTATAATAAAAGTAGAGAAGCACTGAAAAATAAAACAAAAATACAGCTTCTAGTAACTGCGCCCTGCACACCACGCGGCCGTGCCTTTACCAGGGGACACCCTCAGGGACCCCTGCGCTCCCGACTGTGTGACTCCCCCCTGCACACCACGCGGCCGTGCCTTCACCAGGGGAGACCCTCGGGGACCCCTGCGCTCCCCTGACTCTGTGACTCCCCCTGCACACCACCAGGGGAGACCAAAGTTGCCCAGTATCAAATAAACCAAGCCTGAATCCAGCCTCCGTTTCAGGGTAGCGGAGCTGTTATTTCTACCTACCTGGTTGCTGTGAAGCTGAGGTATGCATGTCCCACAGGGACCCTGTGTCTGGCACTGACATTGATCTGTTAATAGGAGGAATCAACCCCTGCTCTCCACACCTACAAGAAACAACGAGAGAGAAAAAAACAGAGAGCTTAAAACATGGAGGGGGGCGGACTGATAACAGACGATGGAAAGCACCAGGGACGGAACCAAGACTCTCGCTGCACAGCGGTTTGATCCGTTCCTGGTCTTAATAGGAGTTTGCCATGGGCAGCAGTAGCTGGGAGCGCCAGGCAGTGGAAACAGGGTACACGACTCAAGCCAGAAAAGGGGCTTTGTGCTCCTGGGGTTTAGTCCGCGGGATCCCCTGCGCACCCCGTCTTGCCAGCAGGTTACCTGTTGATGAGCTGGAATAGCTGCTGCTGCTGCTGGAGGTACAGGGCAGCCGCTGCCAGCTCCTGCTGTTTCTTCAGCCTCTCCTGGTCCATGTTACCCTGCACAGAGAGAGAGAGAGAGAGAGAGAGAGAGAGAAAAAACACTTACTTCTCTACTGCTCAAAATACACCAATATAAGAGACCAGTTCTTTACAAAGATCTCTTAACTTTAGGACACTGAAGGATGAGGATAAGATGGTAATTATTCTGGGCGAGAACAGCGACACTGCACTCCCAGCTGCTGAATATATCACAGTGTCCTGAGCAGAGACAGGACCAGTAAAACCACAATGTTTAAACAAACGAGAGAGAGAGAGAGAGAGAGAGAGAGAGAGAGAGAGAGAGAGAGAGAGAGAGGCGATCTGCTTCCATTACACAGACACAAACTCCATTAAATCATGCAGGCATGACGTGTGTACAAATAAGAATCTTTATATGTGTCGGTGTCTGTCTGTCTGATGCAGGAAGTGCAGGAACGGACAGGCAGGGCGGTGGACTCACCAGCAGCGGGGGAGGCGATGGTCCAGGGGCAAAAGGCACTCGTCCCCACATTTTAATGACCTCTCCCAAGGGCTGGAAGCCCTCGTCACAGCCTCTCTTCACCAGGAGGGTCATGGTGAAATACCCGGCTTGAAACCACTCTGCCATCTCCTGGGTCGTGAAGGGTCCTGGGGGGGGTGGGGGGGGGCAAAGCAGGGTGAGTATCAACCGTCCTTAACCCTGACCCCACCCCTAGCTCCAACCCCAACCCCAACCCCTAGCTTCAACCCAACCCCTAACCCAATAATGGTCCGGAGCAGCGCTGAGGCTCCCGCTCCCCTCGGCGCTGTACCTTGGATCTCTCCCTGCGGATCTTTGTAGAACCACTTCATGGCTGCCTCGTGTGACAGAGGCAGCGCAGCAGCCGTGTTCCTGCTCTCCCGCATGGTCTGGGTGAAGCGCTCCTCCTCCAGGGAGTTCTCCTGCAGGGAAGCCACCATCTTCTCCGCCTCCTGCACAAAAACACACACATGGAAAAGCGCGTCTCAAACTGCAGTGCGTGCCACCAAAAACAAGCTTGCCATTTCAATGCAGTACAGCAATACTGGACCAGAGGGGTTTCTGGGGATCCGGCAACTTGCATTTATTTAAGATTTTAAAAGATTTGTAGATGAACATTTTATTTAATGTCGTGTAATGAAAGAGACTTTTAAGAGAGATATCATTTGAATATGTTTACTAGATGCCATGATAGTAGTATTTCATGTTAGATTTGGAAAGGTCACATTTTTTAAAATGTCAGTTTTTTGTTTTATGGAAAACCACAAAGCTCTGGTGTGCAATTCAATATGTTAATGTAGCATTATTCAGCAGGTTTCAATCGACTTTATGAAGCAAAATTAGTTAATTCTATAGGGCGATGTGTGTATCTATATATTGATAATATGTATGCATGTGTGTCTGTATGGTGTGTGTGGAGTGCTGTGGGATCCTTGTAATGAAAGGCGCTATATTGTTGCAATTGGGTGGGGGTTTACCTGTTGCAGGTGGCTCATCCCGTCCTCGTCCTCGTTGTCCCCCCCAGTGGTGAAATGGATAGCAGCAGAGGAGGAGGGGGGGGAGGAGGAGGAAGAGAGGGTGGAGGAGGTGCCGGGACTGAGCTGGGCAGCCACCACCCCGAGGGACCCACACTCTATATGAGAGAGAGAGAGAGAGAGAGAGAGAGAGAGAGAGAGAGGCTACAATTACCAGTGATATCAAGGATGGAAAAAATAAATAAATACTGTCATTGCCAATTATTATTATTATTATTTATTTCTTAGCAGATGCCCTTATCCAGGGCGACTTACAATTGTTACACGATATCACATTATTTTTACATACAATTCCCCATTTATACAGTTGGGTTTTTACTGGAGCAATCTAGGTAAAGTACCTTGCTCAAGGGTACAGCAGCAGTGTCCCCCCCCCCCACCTGGGATTGAACCCTCAACCCTCCAGTCAAGATTCCAGAGCCCTAACCACTACTCCACACTGCTGCTGTACTGTTTTGTGCACACCGATGCAGGGATGAGAATAAGACTCCTATTGCACAGCAGTTTCACCCATTCCAGGTTTTTAAGCCAATAATTGGTGCAATTGAGTAACTGAGCACTCAGTTGAAATGAAAACCAGCAGACCCAGTAGCTCTCCAGGTCTGGGGTTGCAGACCCCTTGGGTACAGGTAACAAGCTCAGGTGTCTCTCATTACATTCATAGTAAATAGTAACGCGTCTCATAAGACACACCTGAGCTTGTTGCCTATACACACTATGGGGCTAAATCAAGCTGGTAGTAAAACCTGGAATGGGTAAAACATGGCTGGGAAATGACAAAAATACCCTGCAAGAAAAATAAGAGTATGCAGGCCACTTGAGGGACAGAACTGAGTCCTCGTACCTTCAGAGGGTAGCTTGATTCCCTTGGCAGCGGGGGGGGCGGTGTCCAGCGGGTCTGGCCGAGCCGGTGGGGGGGTCTCCAGCTCCCCGGGAGACAGGGAGCTCTGTCCGGGGGTCACGGACACTGTGGGAGGGGAGGGGGGCGCGGGACAGTTCACAGCACTGTCCAGCACACACACAGCAGCAACCTGCCCATCTGAGGAGAGAGAAAGAAAGAAAGAAAGAAAGAAAGAAAGAAAGAAAGAAAGAAGAGATTTAATGACCCGAAGTACAGACTCTCCACAGCCTCTATTCAGCGCTCTAGTTTTTACAGCCAAATCCCAGCGCTGCACTTCCTTTCCTGTTGAAAAAAAACTAATTTTCCTACCTTTCTCGGGGGAGTCCTTCCGTTCCGGCTCAGAGCCGTATTCCCTGGAATCTTTCCTGCCTTCGGGATGCTCCTCCTCTTCCTCCACGCCTTGGAATTCCAGCTCCTGCTCCTCCGGGATCGGATCCTTCGAGCTCTTCTGGGAAAAAATTAGAACAATTCATACTTTTTTTTTTTTCTTTTTCCCCTGTGCTTTTAAAAATCGACCCTTTCATAAATCGCACGTTTGGTTTGCGGATTGCTCCTCATTCAAGGTGAGCGCACAGATGTTCTGCAGACGGAAAGAAAACTCCTGTTGCACAGCAGTGTCACCCAGTCCAGGTTTTACTACCAGCTTGATCAGCCTCAGTGTGTCTAGCTAACAAGTTCAGGTGTGTCTTATTAAACTCCTAGTGAAACCAGGAATGGATCAAACTGCTACGTGTTGAAGCTGAGATGAACCCCAGGACTGGGTGCAGCAGCAGCAGCAGCAGCAGGGCTAGTGTGAGTTTGTAACCCTGCTCAAACTCCTGGCTCCTGATCATTTCAATATTAATAATAATAATAACAGACTTCATTGAGGGGAGCTCTGAACCCCAGGACTGGGTGCAGCAGCAGCAGCAGCAGCAGGGCTAGTGTGAGTTTGTAACCCTGCTCAAACTCCTGGCTCCTGATCATTTCAATATTAATAATAATAACAGACTTCATTGAGGGGAGCTCTGAACCCCAGGACTGGGTGCAGCAGCAGCAGCAGGGTAGTGTGAGTTTGTAACCCTGCTCAAACTCCTGGCTCCTGATCATTTCAATATTAATAATAATAATAACAGACTTCATTGAGGGGAGCTCTGAACCCCAGGACTGGGTGCAGCAGCAGCAGCAGCAGCAGCAGGGCTAGTGTGAGTTTGTAACCCTGCTCAAACTCCTGGCTCCTGATCATTTCAATATTAATAATAATAACAGACTTCATTGAGGGGAGTTCTGAGCCCCAGGACTGGTTACGGGTCTCAATCTCTGCGAGAGGAACCCCAGGAGGGAGGGTCTGTCCCGTACCTTGAAGGACATGAAGGCTCCAGAGGAGTCGAAAGTCCCCATCTCGTCATCCTCGTCGTCCATGCACCACTCCGGCAGCCCGTCCCTGTCCTCCTCGAAGCCCTCGCTGTTCACACGCAGCCTCCGGGGCCCCCGCTCCTCACCGTGCTCCCGGAAATCGAAATCGAACTTCCGCCTCCGCTCCCCGACGTGCTCCCGCCAGCCCGCGGACCTGGGACCCCCGTCTGGGGAGAGGAGAGACACGGGTTCAAAAATAAATAAAAACAGCCAGTGCAGAAAGACGGGCCAGCGTAAAGCCGTCGCTACACTTAATTTGCTTTAAAAACGAAAGCATTGAACAAAATCGAACAAACAATTAATATCACGACTCTAAAAGTATCAATTCGAATTCCTTCGAAAGAATTGCAAATCGATTTTAAAAAATTAAATTGGAATGGGGCTCTCGAGTGGCGTCCCGCGCTCTATAGCCTGGAGATCACAGGTTCGAATCCAGGCTATGTCATTGCCGACTGTGGCCCGGGGGTTCCTAGGGGGTGACGCACAATTGGCCGAGCGCCGCCCGGGTAGGGAGGGACTGGGTCGGCAGGGGAATCCTCAGTTCACGGTGCACCAGCACCCCCTGTGGCTGACAGGGCGCCTGCGGTTCTGCAGTGGAGCCGTTCAGATCTGTGTTGTCCTCCGGCACTATAGGTCTGATGGCTTCACTGTGGATCCGCAGTGCGAAAAATGACAGATTGGCAGGAACAGGTTTCGAAGGACGCGTGTTCCAGCCTCCGCCCCCCCCCCAGTCGCCGGGGGGGGGGGGGGGGGCTACAGCGGTGAACCGAGAAGAAAAAAAAAATCCCAAATTAGAGAGAAAACCGGGGTTAAAACCATTGGCGATGACTAAATAAATAAAAAAAAAAAATGGATTGGAATTTTAAAAAAAAAAGCAGTTACTGACCCTGACCCTGAGAAGCCGACATGACAGATGGTTCTCTCACCGTCTCTGCGGACCCCCGCTAGTCTCCAGCTGCTCCCGCCCCCTTCGACCGCCTCCTCCTCCTCCTGCTCCTCCCGCAGGGTGCGCCAGTTCTCGCTGTCCGAGCGCGTGTATTCCTTGCGGACCCCCGGCGCCGCCACCTCCTCAAAGCCCACCCGGACTGCAGAGACACAAAGAAAAACCACCAACGCTAGCTGTCAACCAAACGCCTGGGGTCAACGCAGCTGCAGTCGAACCTGGGCAACCCTGCGTTTTAATTGGATCTGCAATTCTAATTACCAGATCATTGATCGATCAATCAATCAATCAATCAATTAATCACACCCCTTTCCAAGCATAAATCATTTGCAGGTCCATGTTTTTTTTTTATTAAACATTCAGCCAACATTCTTCTTGGATTTTTCAAACTTTTTTTTTAGTGACCCCCCCACCCCTGCCCCCCCATTATTTGTTTTTTTTTTTAAAAAAAAACCTCTAATATATTTCTGTATTTGTGCCTGCGATTATTGCTTGGGAGAAAAAACTGTGTCTGTCTGTGTCTGTGTGGAGCTTGGTGTTACTTTTGAGTGCCATTGTAATTAAAATTCCAATTACCGCAGCGTAATTAATTGAACAACAAAGCTTTGGAATTGGAACTGCAATTTCAGCAAACGAATTCTGCTGTAAATGTAATCAGAACGGACCCCAGGGTCTGCTGTGTTAACAGGCTCACTGGAGCAGCTCTGACACTGAATGTGAACCCAGAATCAGTCTCTCAATACAACAATCACAATATTATATCATATACAATCAGGGCTTCTGATTCTCTCCCCCCCCCCCCCCCCGACTCTTCTACTCTCCTGTAATAATTAAATTGCTAAGTCAGTCGTGTTTCTCAATCAGCACTGAGAAACACAGAGTGTAACAGTAAAATTGATTTCGTGGATCAACTATAAAACTGGCTTTAATTTGTCATTTAAAATGACGAAATAATAACGAAATAATAATTCGAGCAGCACCACAGCAAAAGAAGCTGGTTTTGGAACAGCTCAACTAAAATTAGGTCAGTCAGTTTAACCCTAATGCTTGTATTAAAAAAAAAAAAAAACATCAAAATTAGCATGCAGTACGAAAAAAAAAAAAATGCATTTTAAAATCACATAGTTACCAATTTTGGAGACAACAGAGAGCGCAGTCTTCTCTTCATTCCTCTGGTCTAATAAAAATTATTAAACAAGCCTTTTTATACCTAACCTAGGGTTACATCATCCTGCAACATTTCTTTTGTAACTTTTCAGCATTACAGCTGGATATCCTTTCGGTTCTTCTAATAAACATGCTCACAATCCATGCATTAGAGACACACACAGTGCTAATGTATATTACTACAAGAGATTACAAGCCACTGACACCCTCCACGTATCACACCCCACATAAAAAACGGGTTTCCTGAGCAGTAACTTTTTCACAAGCTGGTCTTTTTAACACTGAGATTAAGGAAAGACGCAGACAAAGCATACAGCCGTGGCCAAACGTTTTTGGATCACCTAGAGTTTTAGGATTGAGACAGGATACTGTAAAAAAAAAAAAAAAAAACTACATGAACATAATTTAGATATTTTATTTAACATCAGGTAATCAAAATAAACTACACAATTAAAAAAATAAAAAAGTCTACTGGAAGCCATAACAGGGCAGCAGTGTGGAGTAGTGGTTAGGGCTCTGGATTCTTGACCGGAGGGTCGTGGGTTCAATCCCAGGTGGGGGACACTGCTGCTGTACCCTTGAGCAAGGTACTTTACCTAGATTGCTCCAGTAAAAACCCAACTGTATAAATGGGGAATTGTATGTAAAAATAATGTGATATCTTGTAACAATTGTAAGTCGCCCTGGATAAGGGCGTCTGCTAAGAAATAAATAATAATAATAATAATAATAATAATAATAATAATAATAGTAGCGATTAGTATTTCATGTTAGATTTCCAGAAGGTCACATTTTTAAATGTAGTTTTTCACTCTGTGGAAAACACTACAAAGCGCTGGTGTGTGGTTCAATATGTTAACGTGACATCATTCCAGCAGGTTTCATTCGACTTTATGAAGCATAATGAGTTCATTCAATACAGAGGGTGATGCTAAACTTTTGGCCAGAGCTGTAGCAACGTATACACAATAATAGACTAACATTATAGAAGGAAAGCCTACGCCTGTTTTACACCAGAATCAATCTTACCTGCATCTCTTCGAATCGGCTTTTCAAACCTTCTTTCTCCTCTGCGTAAAGAAAAAACACAAAAACGCACAACGTCAGCTTCAGAACTCGAGCTGCGCGAACCCATTATTCCACTGTCCGGAGTTTTCTCTCTCTCCCTCCCCCTCCTCAGGACGAGGGAAACGAGCGAAGACACAGCTGCTTGAAAAATCCGCAACTTTTTTTTTTTTTTTTATAAGAGCAAAGAACGATTAAAAAAAGGTCAAGTTAAGCAAATTATTAGCTCAGTTAAAGGGTTTGGTTAATTAAAAAAAATCGAGCGCTCGGTTGGAACTAAAACCAGAAGACAATGGGGTCTGGAGGACCGGTTTGGGAAGCCCTGCTCTCTCGTAAAGCACAGCATGAATTTGTAATTTTAAATGTTTTTTTTTTTTTTTCGTATGGTTCTGGCAAGTTACGGAAAGCAACTGCTGAACACATCCCCAAAACAAGCAAACACAGGAGCGCACCTGTCGTCCCAGCTCTGGCTCCTGTGAATCTCCCTGCCGCTGCGGCTGAACCCCACTTCACCGTCTTCAATACTTCTTTGGTAGAAACTGCCGTCGCCTCGGCCGCGACCTGCACACACAGGTCAGAGTCACACAGGGTTACAAATCATTTCACAAGGAGACCGGGTGGGACACCGTTCACTGAACTGGGTCGGGACCCCACCCCACCCCACCCCACCCCACCCCACCCAAAAAAAAAACGATGCTGAATTACACAGAGGCGCTGGATTAGACAGGCTTCTGGCTCACCGAAGAACCAGCGTGGATAATTCTGCGTGGCTCGGTGGTCTACTGGTTAAAGAAAACGGGCTTGATACCAAATCCCAGCTCAGCTGTGTGTGCGTGACCCTGAGCAAGTCACTGAACCTCCTTGTGCTCCGTCCTTCGGATGAGACATAAAACAAACGAGCTCCTATTGGAAGTGACTCTGCAGCAGCAGCAGCAGCAGTTGATGCAGAGTTCACCCCCCAGTCTCTGTGAGTCGCTTAGGATAAAAGCGTCTGCTAAAATTACTAATTACTAATAATAATAATAATTTGTTTAGCAGACACCTTTATCCAAGGCGACTTACAAAGACTCGGGTGTGTGAACTATGCATCAGCTGCAGAGTCACTTACAACTACGTCTCACCCGAAAGACGGAGCACAAGGAGGTTCAGTGACTTGCTCAGGGTCACACAATGAGTCACTGGCTGAGGTGGGATTTGAACCAGGGACCTCCTGGTTACAAGCCCTTTTCTTTAACCACTGGACCACACAGCCTCCTTATATTATTATAATAATAATAATAATAATAATAATAATAATAATAATAATAATAATAAAAAATAATCACACACACACACAGGAGTTGTGCCAGCGCCCAGGCGGGACTCACCTCTCCCTCCTCTTGTGGTTCCCCTCCCCCTGGCCACTCCCCCTGGGATCACCGCCCCCCCTTTCCCCATCAGCCTCAGCACAGCCACACTGTTAACAGACATCGAGAAGTTCCTCTGAAAAAAAAAAACAAAGAGAGTCAAAACACACTCAATATTTTTTCATCATCAGGAGCCTCAAATGTGAAATTTTATATTCGCTACTTTTATTATTATTATTATTTATTTCTTATCAGACGCCCTTATCCAGGGCGACTTACAACTGTTACAAGATATCACATTTTTATTTTTACATACAATTACATTATTTTTACATATAAAATTACCCGTTTATACAGTTGGATTTTTTACTGGAGCAATCTAAGTAAAGTACCTTGCTCAAGGGTACAGCAGCAGTGTCCCCCACCTGGGATTGAACCCACGACCCTCCGGTCAAGAGTCCAGAGCCCTAACCACTACTCCACACTGCTGCTCCAGATTGCAGAAAATCACTTCCATGCCCCCGCCCAGGCTTTCTAACCCCCTCCTCTCTCCTCTCTATGCATTCTCTACTGCATTGAGAACTGTGCCGGCATGCTTTTATAAATAAAAAAATAAATTCTGGCCTGCTACAGGACCCTTAAACAGACTCAAGGGTCGAAGATCAATGTATGTATGGGGATGAGAATAAGGACTCCCACTGCACAGCAGTTTCACCCATTCCAGGTTTTAATACCAGCTTGATTAATTGGTGTATAGGTGACAAGGTCAGGCGTCTTATTCGACTCCTATGTGAAACCAGGAGTGGATCAAACCGCGATGCAACGGGAGTCTTATTTCCATCCCTGATGTATTGATGTATGTATGCAAATATCATAAAAGTCTGTCTCAACAGGTATAAGGGTATCAGAGGTTGAAAGAGTGGTGTCTCAAAACTGCTCATTTCTGATCAGCAAAATTAGTTCATTCTACAGGACGATGTGTGCGTGCGTGGCGCAGTGGGATCCTTGTGATGAAAGGCGCTATAAAGGCGATGCAAAGCCTTTGTCCGTAGCTGTAACACCAGCGTGCAGACGGAGCTCACCTGCTCTTCCTCTGTTAACGGTACCAGAGCCAGCGGCTGCAAAGGCTCTTCCTGGAGTATAGCAGCAAACTCTTTATCCTGCATCTCCTCCGGGAACTAAACCAAAATAAACACACACCAGACCGGGATCAGGGTTCGGGGTCAATTCCTGCTTTTCCATTCCCAATTCCCATTCTAATCCATCGATCCCAACGCATCCCTGATCAAAGTCTCACCGAGCTGCGTTCTGTTACAACAAGCTTCTCCCAGTGGAGACAAAACGACTTCAGTTGAAGTTTGTCTGGCTTCAAATGAAAGCAGCTGGATAATCAGTTATTGCGTCTCCTAAAATATCAACTCTGATTCCTTTTTAAAATCAATTCCAGGTCCTTCAAAAAGACATTGGAATTTTTTTATTAATTTTGTAAGAGAAATAATAATTGTACTTTGATACATTACATTTAGACCAGACTTTTACAGTTAAAAAAATATCAGGAGTAAGTTATCATAACAATACAGTTGAAGAGAAAATTAAACAGGTAGATGTATGCTCCAAAAAATTACAAAGAAGCCTGTCCTCAAATGAGAACAATGACACAATGGGTTAACACACACAAAAAAAATTAATAATAATAATAATAATAATAATAATAATAATAATAATAATAATAATAATAATAATAATAATAGGGATAACAACATAACCCTAAAAATGAGGGAACACGAAGCCACTTTTCCAGGAACAGCGGTTTGAAACCTGGTTCCAGGAGACCGTCGGGAGTCCTAGTTTGAGGTTTGCTGTATCAAACCCGCCCAAAGTCTCCCTGCCCGGTGTGCCGCGCAGTCTCCTGAACCCACGCTCCACCCCACAGAGCGGCTCCGTGCTCCCTGAGCTTTAGGGAGCTGCACCCCTGCACCCCACCTTGTTTTCTTTAACATAAAGTGCTAACATCTCCTCCCTCCCGTATCGGTACTCAGCGAGCTTGTACTTTGGCATCGCGGGAGAGGGAGGGGGGGACGTGACGCTCCCCCCGCTGGATAGTGCGCGGAGCCTGCAAAACAAAAAAAACCACAAAAACATGCAAATAAACTCAGAGACGTTGAGAAAAAGAAATTCAGGGATGGAAATGAGAATAAAAGACTCCCGTTGCACTGCAATTGGATCCATTCCAGGTTTTACTACCAGCTTGATTAGCCCACAGTGCGTATAAGGCAGCAGTGTGGAGTAGTGGTCAGGGCTCTGGACTCTTGACCGGAGGGTCGTGGGTTCAATCCCAGGTGGGGGGGGGGGACACTGCTGCTGTACCCTTGAGCAAGGTACTTTACCTAGATTGCTCCAGTAAAAACCCAACTGTATAAATGGGTAATTGTATGTAAAAATAATGTTGTATCTTGTAACAATTGTAAGTCGCCCTGGATAAGGGCGTCTGCTAAGAAATTAATAATAATAATAGGCAACAAGCTCAGGTGTGGGGCTAATCAAGCACATATGCATGAAATTGCTATGCAATGGGAGTCTTATTTCCATCCCTGTAATTAAACACTAATGTGTAGATGCTAGCCGTATGTGTTTATACGGTAGTAACTACAGTATAGTTACTATACAGTGTCTGGTAACTCAGGGATGGAAAGAAGACTCCTGTTGCACAGCAGTTTGATCCATTCCAGGTTTTACTACCCGCTTGATCAGCCCCCAGTGTCTAGGTAACAAGCTCAGGTGTGTCTGATTATTAAACTCCTAGTGAAACCAGGACTGGATCAAACTGCTCTGGGGGGGGGGGGGGGGGGGGGGGGGGGGGGGGGGGGGGGGGTCTTATTTCCACCCCTGTAAATGAGATGGAATGAACGAAGAGAGGAACACAGATCACTACGCTTTACCATTCTGGTCCAAAATTGAGGGTCTCGGCAGCCATCTTCCTTTCCTCCGTTAGACTCTGGAGTTCTGCAAACACAGTATTTAAAAAAATAAATAAATAAAATAGAAATAAATAAATCCAGCTGCAGACGAGAGACGCTGTCTTATTTGTTTATTTCAGCTTAATCCCCTCTACATACCTAAAGAGGCCATTCGCAAGATTCGGGTCTGTCCTGAAATCAATAAAATAAGGAGTTAGTTAAGCCATTAGAACAAATATAATAATAATAATAATAATAATAATAATATGCAAACACTGTTTATCTTTTTTAATGCAACAAGTTGGTTACACACACACTGTATTTATAGTAGAGGACAGGAAGCTGAACTAATACAGAACATGCCATCAGACCACAATGTAAGAGGCATGCCGCCCCGAGAAACACACACAGCGAGAGCATCACAATAAAGCAATACAGACCACCGTTTCATCTGAACCCACTTAAAATACAGACAGATCTATAAAGCTTTACAACAACCATTTCACATCCGAAGCCAAGAGAAACCAACTGGAAAATGTGCAGTGGCAGAGAGACGGGCAAAAGGGACATCCTGTATCAGGGCTATTGCAGCTTTGAAGGACTGAGGCTACAGGAGAGATATATATACACATGGTCCAGTGGTTAAAAAAAGGGGTCTCGATACCAGGAGGTTCAAATCCCAGCTCAGCCACTGACTCCCTGTGTGTGTGTGTGTGTGTGTGACCCAGAGCAAGTCGCTGAACCTCCTTGTGCTCCGTCCTTCGGATGAGACGTAAAACAAACGAGCTCCTATTGGAAGTGACTCTGCAGCAGCAGCAGCAGCAGTTGATGATGATGCAGAGTTCACCCCCCCCCCCCCCCCCCCGTCCCTAAGTCGCTTTGGGTAAAAGCGTCTGCTAAATGACTCATTAATTATAAATAATACCGTTTGCATTGCAAGACCAAAAGACTTACACTCACGGCAGTTTCTTTACATCTCCCTCTCTCATTAAAATGTCTTTTAACAAAATGGTCCATCATTTCATGATTTGATCTTATCACATTATGGTATCGTTATACTTTATTACAAGGTTAATTTTTTAAAAAAAAATGATTAGTGCTACACAAACTGATTCCATTATTATTACTACCTATTAGCACCTGTAGAACTCCTCTGTTTGTATCCTGGGACACTATCACCCTTCATTTAAATGTGCTTTATTTTGCTCTTATCTGCCCCCTATTTTACTGCATTTAATCCTGTACTTCAGAATACTGTAATCTGCCAAGTGTTTAACCTGTAGTACTTTGTATTTAATCATATCCTGATGTAACTATCACTATTTAATCATATCCTGATGTAACTATCACTATTACCTGCTGTATTATTGAATTGTGGTTTGTCACACTTGAACAAAAGTTATTGTATTTCTTGCTCTTATTGTATTACTTGTATTGTAACACTTGAAATGTATTTGCTTACGATTGTAAGTCGCCCTGGATAAGGGCGTCTGCTAAGAAATAAATAATAATAATAATAATAATAATGACTATTTAAACACAGTTTTTACAGAAAGTGCAAACAATACTACGACCTGTTCAGGAGATCAAACTCATTACAGGGATGGATAAAACTACAGGAGATCTCTCTGGTTACACCAGTTAAAAGGCAGCTGCTGTACCGCCATACAAAATGAACAAATGCCTGACTTTTCTGCATTGGAGTAAAGCGATTAGCCACCTACCGCAGTCACGGGCGATATCCACGGAACCTGTGCTGATGTTACAATGGGAGTGGAAACGCGGGGCTCTGTTCGTGGGACGTCTGTTAATGCTGACTTTGTGTCTGTTCCGATCTCCCAGTTGTATGTATGTATATATATATCAATATGATAAAAGAATAATAATAATAAAACTGAATTCACTTTTTTGTTTTGTTCCCCCCCCCCAGAATTTCTGAAAAAGAAAGAGAGAGAGAGAGAAGACAATAAGATTCACGATTAGTTCAGACAGTCAAGATAAAAACTGATTTGAGTTATTAGAACTGGAAAGGGACACACACACAGGCCATACCTACTCAGTGATAATTTTTTTAAAAAACACTCTTAAGTTTTTACAGGATGTATCAGCTCCGACTGGATATACATTTTGAAACTCTTCTGCTCCACTTCCTTCCTTTGACTTGTAAATGTGGGCAATAATTTTTATTTATTTATTTATTTATTTAAAAGCAGGAGGACAGTAGCTACTGTCTCAAGCTGCGAGTCTGTACTAAGTTATTATTACTATCACTGACAAAAGCAATTCTGACTCATTTAAATGTAAATGCCAATTTGTTTAGCTGGCTGACTGCCTCGCCCTGTGAGAGACCGTACATTCCTATACAGCGCACTCTATCTAACTAGAAACAAGAGTTTTAAAATAACACACCAGAAAATACTTCAACTGAACACACCAAAAGCACCGAGTACCGTAGCTGTACGAGTTACATTTTAGCGAAGTAGAAACTAAATTCTCTAAAAACTTCAAACTGCAGGTTTTGCTGCCGTATACCCTAGACGCACACACAGTCATACACAAATCTAAATGAATGCTTTAAGAACATAAGAAAGTTTACAAACGAGAGGAGGCCATTCGGCCCATCTTGCTCGTTTGGTTGTTAGTAGCTTATTGATCCCAGAATCTCATCAAGCAGCTTCTTGAAGGATCCCAGGGTGTCAGCTTCAACAACATTACTGGGGAGTTGGTTCCAGTCCCTCACAATTCTCTGTGTAAAGAAGTGCCTCCTATTTTCTGTTCTGAATGCCCCTTTATCTAATCTCCACTTGTGACCTCTGGTCCTTGTTTCTTTTTTCAGATTGACGTTGTCAATACCTTTTAGGATTTTGAATGTTTGAATCAGATCGCCGCGTAGTCTTCTTTGTTCAAGACTGAATAGATTCAATTATTTTAAGCCTGTCTGCATACGACATGCCTTTTAAACCCGGGATAATTCTGGTCGCTCTTCTTTGCACTCTTTCTAGAGCAGCAACATCCTTTCTATACTAAACTTGTACTAAAATGAACCATTCAACTGCTGTAAAACATTTTTAAAAAGGTTAGAGTATTGTGCATTTTTTTAAAAATAAAATGACTGTGTCAAAAGCATACATCTTTTTTGTATGTATCCTTGAATGTCGTACCTATGACACCCAAACAGCGAACCAGTTAAACAAGTCTAATGAAAAGCGTGTGTGGCATTAAAAAAAACTAGTATCGATGCTGACATAACTATGACATTTAAATCCGAGGTTTAATTTTAGGGAAGTGTTGATATGTCGAAATGCCAAAAGAAAAAAAAAAACACAAACATAACTTAAGCTGCACACACAGTATAGCGTTACTGACATAAAAACAGACCTAATGTTTTACTGTACGCGTCCTAGACGTCTCATGCTTCGCGTACTCGGGTAGAAACTGTACACAGGACGCTTTTGATAAGACATGTTTTCAATCCTCCACAAAAAAAATATGTCACAATGGATTTTGAAGGATGTTCTGCTTTGATTTTGCGTACACAATGTCATCGTGGCCCAGCAAAAACACACACACACACAAAACCACTTAACGATACGGCGGAATACTAATAATGCTGCAGCTGTAAACTAAAAACAGCACAGCCACAAAACATCGCTGTATTTATTAATCGTACTTAAATAAATAAATACCAAAGCAAAATGTTGTCCTAAAGTCAACAACCGTCAAAAATGATCAAAATACACAGATACATTAGCACGACAGCAATACAACCACAACAAGATTATTATTTTAAAAATAAATAAATAAATCTGCAAGCATTTCTTTACAGCACGCATTTAAAAACCTCAATTAATATTGTTATTTTAAAACAGGCCTGTATTGTAAACAGAATCACAGGAGGCAGGGCGCAGGGCGTAGGGGGGGCGGAGTGTGAGAGTGAGCGCCCCCCGGCCGCCCCTCTAACTCTACCCCGCTGCTCGCAGAGGCCTGTTTACCTGCCATTTAAACCCCTATAAAACAAACCCGACTATCATCCCGAGGCCCGTCGATACGGGGTAAGGGGGCCGGGGTCTCTTATTTTATTTGTATCTTACCCGGTTTTATTTATCGTGTCTTGTTTTCTTTAGCCTTTTTTTTTTTTTTTTCAGGATCACAAACTCGCCGCATTAATTTATTTATATTATATTTTTGTAATGTTGTTGTTGTTTTTTTTTTTTTTCAGTGTCTGCCTCTCTCTCGCGCTCTCCTTCTTGTTTGTGTTATAGAAAGATGGCCGTCCTACTCGCGTCACGTGACGTGGGAGGGGCTAAGAGAATTTTTGTTTTTTTAAAAAAAAAAACGATCGGAACGGCGGACGTTCGACGTCACGTGACGTCACGCGGGAGTTTTGTGCGGCTGAAGTCTGTCTTTGTTTACAGATGATGATGATGATGATAATGATGATTATTATTATTACTATTATTATTATTATTATTATTATTATTCTTGCTCTTATTGTATTACTTGTATTGTAACACTTGAAATGTATTTGCTTACGATTGTAAGTCGCCCTGGATAAGGGCGTCTGCTAAGAAATAAATAATAATAATAATAATAATAATAATAATAATAATAATAATAATAATAATAATAATAATAATTATGGTTATGCAGTATTATAAATATCATGTGGGAGAAAGTGAAATTGAAGAAGGAATCTATGAAAAAGACCTAGGAGTTTATGTTGACTCAGAAATGTCTTCATCTAGACAATGTGGGGAAGCTATATAAAAAAAAATAAAGGCCAACCAGATGCTCGGATATATTGTGAAAAAGTGTTGAATTTAAAAATGTTAAAACTTTACAATGCATTAGTAAGACCTCACCTAGAATACTGTGTTCAATTATTATTATTATTATTATTATTATTATTATTATTATTATTATTAATTTCTTAGCAGACGCCCTTATCCAGGGCGACTTCCAGTCGTAAACAAAAATACATTTCAAGAATCACAGTACAAGTAATAATACAATTAAGAGCAAGATAAATGCAATGACTTTGGTTCAAGCAAGTACAAGTGTGACAAAATACAATTCAATAATACAGCAGATAACAGTGTCAGTGATAGTTACATCAGGATATGATTAAATACAAAATACTACAGATTAAACACCTGACAGATTACAGTACTCTGAAGTACAGGATTAAATGCAGTAAAATAGGGGGCAGATAAGAGATTCTGGGATCACTAAGCTACTAACAACCATAACGATACACACATAACGAAACGAATACAGACGCCCTTTCGCCTTCACTGCGCAATATATTTTCAAACAGAGAAGCAACACATTGCTTAACGCGCATGAGCGAGTTTTAATTTGCAATCCACGCATTGATGCTTAAATCGCTCCACGCTGTTCACATTCCACAGCAATATCCTCCGTTTGTAAGGGGAGGGGGGGGGGTGTCGAAAGCCTAATTATCACAAACATCGCAATATTTACAACCAACGTGACGCTGTTTAGAAGCATGCCAATAGTTGCATCGCTAATATCGCTTCTAGAAAGCACAGAGATGGGTTATTAACTTTATTTAAAGGAAAAAAAAATGTACTGACTTTTAAACCACCCCTCTCATTTCACGGTAATCAAAATGGTTCGTTCCTGAAAAAAAAGGGGGCACCGTTTGGAATGTTCTTTGGAATGTTCCATCGCCGCCACCAAACGGAGGGGAGTCTGTTTTCAACTTTGAGGTGTACATCAGTTCTTTTTCAATCCCAAATTAATTAATAGTAATTATCTACAAAATATTTACTTCTTCCTCACGGTGCGCCCGTCGTCGCGAAAAAAATCAAAGCATGTGAAAGGAAAACGATTGAATGCGACTCCCCCTATTCCCTTTAAACCCAATGGAGATTGACCGGCACAGCACAGTAATGGAACTGTCCGCTCTCTCGCTGCAGAAACGTGTTGTGGGTTTGGTTCAAGGCGTCCGGTTTGTGAGACAGCGTGTCGACCGTCCAGTTAATAGTCCAGGTGGGTGGAAATAAACATCATGCGTACAAATTCATAGCCAGAGCTTCAAGAACCGAGTACCGCTCTGTGTAGCAGCACCGTTAGATACACACTCGTGCAATGCTATGTTATAGTCTGAACATTTTGTAATGACACGGAAATTAGCTGGTTTGGAAATAACTCAGGATTATTTCTCAAATCTTGACTATGCGACTGACCCGTCGCTCGCTTAGTGTTAGCAGTACCAACAAACACGCATGTTTTTATACGGGCCTGCAGAGGTAAAAGATTTGATAATAGACCAACAATTAATAGACAGTAATTGAATACGCGCATCTGCAGATCTGTGTGTAGAGACACGGAGACAGACAGTGTGGCAGAAACTAAGGCAGACTCCACACTACGAGTTTCATTATAAAACGCACACCTGAGCTTGTTACCTAGACACAGACTGCGGGGCTGATCAAGCTGGTAGTAAAACCTGGAATGGGTCACACTGCTCTGCAACGGGAGTCTGATTTCCTGCAATTGGACAAAGGGATTCTTACGATGTAGCCTGTGTAAAAACGAGCTGACCACACCTGATTTAATAGAACACGTTAACTTCAGCTAAATTGATCAATTGATCTCAGTGTTGACCTCCCTCTCTCTCTCATCTCTCTCTCCCCACTCCCATCTCCCTCTCCTCTCCCCCATCCCCCCTCTCTCTCATCTCCCTCTCCCCCCTCTCTCTCTCATCTCCCTCTCCTCTCCCCCATCCCCCCTCTCTCTCATCTCTCTCCCCTCCTCTCTCCCCATCTCCCCCTCTCTCTCATCTCCCTCTCCCCATCTCTCTCATCTCCCTTTCCCCCTCCCCCCTCTCTCTCATCTCCCTCTCCTCTCCCCCCTCTCTCTCATCTCTCTCTCTCCCCTCCTCTCCCCCCTCTCTCATCTCTCTCTCATCAATCTCTCCTCTCCTCTCTCCCCTCCCCCCCTCCTCTCCTCCCCCCTCCTCCTCTCCTCTCCCCCCCTCGTAGGCATGGCGGATGGCGGGGTGACGCTGGCGCAGCACCGCGAGATCGACCCGGCAGAGTTCACGCTGCGGAAGAGGCTGCCGCGCAAGCTGCCTCAGCGCCGCAACGACGTCTACGTGAACATGAAGACCGACTTCCGCGCCCAGCTGGCCCGCTGTCAGAGGCTGCTGGAGGGGGGCGAGTTCAACGAGATCTGCATCCACGGGCTGGGGCTGGCCATCAACCGGGCCATCAACATCGCACTGCAGCTGCAAGGTGAGCACGGCTATCAGAACCCCTCCAGAGACCTCCTGTCTGTACCTGCCTGCATGAAAACCTGAGCGACTCGCAGAGGCGTGTTCTAAGAACACGGAGACAGTTCTGAGGTTCTGAGTTCCGGTTCTAAAAGGCTGCATTGTCTACCAGGTTCAGTCTGGGTATGGACAGCAGTGTGCAAATCTAGCACAGCAGCTCCAGATGTGTCATTGATCTCCTTTATATACCTGCCTGCGTGAAAACACCTCGGAGAGGGAGGAGGGAGGAGGGAGAGGGAGAGGGAGAGGGAGAGGGAGGGGAGGGTAGAATTTCAATTTGTGAACCCGTTTCTCTCTCCGTTGCCAAGGGAACGGGCTGGGGGCGCTGCGGCTGGCTCCGAACACGTCGACGGTGGAGCTGGTCGATGATCTGGAGCCCGAGACAGACCAGGGTGAGCCGGTGAGCCGCACCCGCAACAACTCCGCCATCCACATCAAAGTGTTCCGCGCGGACCCCCAGTAGAGGAGCGCCCCCCCTCCCCCCGGGGAAACCACGGCGCGTTTGTGACGGGTTCGCTTTGTAAACACTGTGTGGAGGAGGAGCTTACAGGACCCTGCGGAATGCTGGGCCGGGAGCGATTTCCTGTTTCTCAATTCCGAATTCCTTTTGTAGAATCAATTCCCGATTCAGATTCCCGCGCCCTTTTGAATTACAAACAGTGAAAAACAATGCAAATACATTAAATACAGTGAAATACAGCCTGGCACAGTCCATTAAATACAAACAGTACAAAACAATGCAAATACATTAAATACAGTGAAATACAGCCTGGCACAGTCCATTAAATACAAACAGTACAAAACAATGCAAATACATTAAATACAGTGAAATACAGCCTGGCACAGTCCATTAAATACAAACAGTACAAAACAATGCAAATACATTAAATACAGTGAAATACAGCCTGGCACAGTCCATTAAATACAAACAGTACAAAACAATGCAAATACATTAAATACAGTGAGATACAGCCTGGCACAGTCCATTAAATACAAACAGTACAAAACAATGCAAATACATTAAATACAGTGAAATACAGCCTGGCACAGTCCATTAAATACAAACAGTACAAAACAATGCAAATACATTAAATACAGTGAAATACAGCCTGGCACAGTCCATTAAATACAAACAGTACAAAACAATGCAAATACATTAAATACAGTGAAATACAGCCTGGCACAGTCCATTAAATACAAACAGTACAAAACAATGCAAATACATTAAATACAGTGAAATACAGCCTGGCACAGTCCATTAAATACAAACAGTACAAAAATCCAATGGAAATCAAAGAAATTTATTGCAACAGTTATTATTATCGTCATGTCTCTAAAATATCAATTTGGATTCCTTCGAAGGAATGGGAACCGGGAATTGGAATTGGAGTTGATCCCCAATCCTAATGGCATGTCTATTGAAATGTATTTTTTTTTTTTAATTTATTTGTTTGATTAAATGCTAACCTGAATAAAGCCCTTGTTGTTTGAAGTGGGTTGTGTCTCATC
This sequence comes from Acipenser ruthenus, assembly GCF_902713425.1. NCBI lineage: Eukaryota > Metazoa > Chordata > Actinopteri > Acipenseriformes > Acipenseridae > Acipenser > Acipenser ruthenus. Next base: position 23,078 of record NW_026708322.1, read on the forward strand.
AGTGCCTTCGTAGTTTATTTGGGTTTTGTCTTTTAAATAAACAGTCCAGTGGTTAAAGAAAAGGGCTTGTAACCAGGAGGTCCCCGGTTCAAATCCCACCTCAGCCACTGACTCATTGTGTGACCCTGAGCAAGTCACTTCACTTCCTTGTGCTCCGTCTTTCGGGTGAGACGTAGTTGTAAGTGATTCTGCAGCTGATGCATAGTTCACACACCCTAGTCTCTGTAAGTCGCCTTGGATAAAGGCGTCTGCTAAATAATAAACAGTAAACTTCCCCTTACTTTTGTTAGTAATGCTTTTCACTCCTCCCCTAATCATGAAGCCCCCGGAGTACCGTCTCATTGAAATGCTTCCCCATAACAGGGACCTAAACATGAATATATAACAGTGAAAAATAAAACTACCTGCATGTATGAAAATATAGGGTTAATCATAATCATCATAATAATAATAATAATAATAATAATAATAATAATAATAATAATATCTTTATATAGCGCCTTTCATAGTGTTCCACCATCACAAAGCACTTTACAGAGGCAGGCTGTGAACTGCGCATTATATGCAGAGTCACTTCCAATAGGACGTTGATTTAACATCACAAATAAAACTCATACTAACTTTCATCAATCAATCAATCAATCTTTATTTTTATATAGCGCCTTTCATAGTGATCCACCATCTCAAAGCGCTTTACAGAGGCAGGCTGTGAACTGTGCATTATATGCAGAGTCACTTCCAATAGGACGTTGATTTAACATCTCATCTGCAGGATGGAGCACAAGGAGGTGAAGTGACTCGCTCAGGGTCACGCACACAGGGAGTCAGTCAGTGACAGAGGTGGGATTTGAACCCGTGACCTTCTGGTGACAAGCCCTGGACTTTAACCACTGGATCACACTGACTCATGCCTCCATGTGAACGAACGCTCCGAAAATGAGAGGCGGGGAATTCACAGGGTTTATCAGCTTCAATTACCAAGAAATACGTAGCAATAATACTAGTAAAAAAAAGGGATTACAGCAATAAATTCCTTCGAAATATTAAACAAATATATTATTGTATGTGCAGCAATGTACTTTAGTGTTTTTACCATTGGCTTAAGCACTCTATTTGTGAGGGAAAAAAAACACTATGGTGTTGAGCAAGCCCTCACAATTGTGGCTAATTTGTAGTTGTAGTAACCATGGAGAGCTACAGACGTTAATAGTCTTAATAATAGGTGTAGCAACTGACGTTGAGGAAAAAACAAATATATATATTTTTGTTTACAGTGCTGTTGTAAAATATGTCCCAACAAACACTTAACAAGACACACACATTGAGAGTATGGCTTTAAAAGTATACAGAATTATAATAAGAAAATAAACCTAATACTATATATGCAAATACAATCAAACCAATTTAAAAAAAAAAATACAACGCGTATTTACTGGGGGTTTCCATCCTGACCTCGGAACCTACTTTGATTGTGATATGGGCGGCAGGCCGGACCGAGTTCAGTGAGACACGGGAAGTGGTGGACAGGTAAATGGGAGGTTAATTCGTTTGTTTATTTTTTTTATATATATAAAATAGTTTATTTAAATGTCGGGTGAAGTTATCTTGTCGCAAAATAACACTACGTTTCAGATATGTTTGGTTTTGTGACTTGCTTTCAGAGTTACCAGACTTCTGAGTGAACAACTGGGATTGTCTTTCTCCTTCAACTATTATTATTATTTATTATTATTATTAGTTTATTTAGCAGACGCCTTTATCCAAGGCGACTTACAGAGACTAGGGTGTGTGAACCATGCATCAGCTGCAGAGTCACTTACAACTACGTCTCACCCGAAAGACTGAAAGGATTTGAACCGGGGACCTCCTGGTTACAAGCCCTTTTCTTTAACCACTGGACCACACAACCTCCTTAGCAACGCCGTAGCAACTCCGAAGCCCTTACATAGTAACCGTGTATATATAATAACACCGTCATAGTTCAAAAATAAACACATGGTTGTTTTTTTTTTTTTTTTTGCAGACCATAACAACATTGCTTCGTTTCTATTCTCATCCAATCAAAAATACGTGAACTGTACAAAAAAAAAAAGTCTCAGTGTATGTTTTTTTTTATTTTTATTCTCTAAAAAGTGTAATTTATTTATCTATTTATTTGTATTTTTTGTTTCCTAGGAGAAATGGTGCACTGCTTTTAAAAAAATAATTAAAAAAATTAAATTAAATGCATCACAGCAATGAACTCCTTCGAAATGTCCACCAGGGGGTTCCGTTCCCCGAGCCGGAGTCGGGTATTTGCAGACGCTCCCTCATCCGGGGCGACTGCCTGTATTATCATTACGGCTGTGACGGATTGGACGACCGTGGCTGGGGCTGCGGGTACCGCACTCTGCAGACGCTATCGTCCTGGATGCGCCTCCAAACGTCCGGTGAAAACACCCCGCCGACCCTGAGAGGGATTCAAGAGGCTCTGGTTAAAATGGAGGACAAACCAGCCAGTTTCGTGGGCTCCCGGGGCTGGATCGGCTCCTTCGAAATCGCCTTGTGTTTGGATAGTTTTCACCAGGTCCCTTGCAAGATCGTGCACGTCCGCCGGGGCGCCGAACTCCAGAACCAGATCGCCGAACTTCACGGGCACTTTGACCGCTTCGGCTCACCTGCCATGATGGGAGGGGACAGCGATAACGCGTCCAGAGCGATCCTCGGGGTCTGTTCGGGTGAACGGGGTCACTATCTGTTGGTATTGGACCCCCATTATTTCGGCGCTGGCGGGTCGTTAGTGAAAGAAACGGCGCACGCCGAAGGGTGGGTGTCGTGGAGGAAAATCGATTCTTTTGATCAGGGCTCCTTCTATAATTTCTGTCTGCCGCAGCTCGCTGCGAAATAAGAATGCAAGAACAGGACTCGGTTAACACGCTGGCTTATCTAAGCCTGGTTTCGCCTCTGTATAAGACAGGCAATTAACCTTGACTGGACAGCAGCGCCTGGACTCCTAAGAACATAACATCGAGGAGCGAGGGGAGGCGGTTCGTCCCATCAGCGCTCCTCCGGTTCCGAACAGCGGATTGATCTCGGATCTTGGAGGATCCCAGTGGATTCAGCATCAAAGACGTGCCTTCGTCACCACTGGTAACCCATTCCATCTCCCTCACCGCTGTCGCTGTGTGAAGAAGCGTCCCCTTCCCTCTGTCTCCACTGCACGTCCACACGGCGTCCCCTCAGGTCCTGGTCTCTGTGCTGCTCGCTTTTTAAGATCTTCAATAAAAATATGTCTTATTACATTTAACAACATCTCTGAACCTAACGCGTGGGTCCACTAGGAGTTTATCAGACATGAGCTTGTTACTTATACAAACCGGGGCTAATCAAGCTGGTAGTAAAACCTGGAATGGGTGACACTGCTCTGCAACAGGAATCCAGTACAACCAAATAACTTATTATTATTATTATTTATTTCTTAGCAGACGCCCTTATCCAGGGCGATTTACAATTGTTACAAGATATCACATTATTTTTACATACAATTACCCATTTATACAGTTGGGTTTTTACTGGAGCAATCTAGGTAAAGTACCTTGCTCAAGGGTACAACAGCAGTGTCCCTCACTGGGGATTGAACCCACAACCCTCCGGTCAAGAGTCCAGAGCCCTGACCGCTACTCCACACTGCTGCCCTTAACTTAAAACATATTCACCAGCAAACTGGTGCACGAATACTGCTTGTACTATAAGAGCTAATAAATGCATTTTAAAACCGTGGTTAATACTCCCTTTTTTAACCTCACATGGGGGGGGGGGAGGGGGCGTTGCCTTGGCATGAGGTCACAATGCAAGCTTGTGACATCACCGCGGGGTCGGGTCCCCACCCGGGATATAAAAAGTAAAAGTTATGTTTTTTTTTTTGGTTTATCAATCATTACAAACATGGCTAGGAGGAGGAGAGCACACCGCAGCCCAAAATCAGGCAGGAGCCGGAAGCGCGGGCGGAGAGGCAGGAGGAGGGGGCCTGGGAGACGGGGGTGTTGCGGTTAAGAATCGCAGACCCACGCACGGGAACAGGAACACGGATTCCACCACCTGATGTGTTTGTTTTGATTCCTGCGTGGGGATATACTTAGCGGTTAACTGTAGCCTTTTTTTTTTTTAAAAACTAAATAAAAACTTCCTGAGTTCTTGAAAACTGTTTGCAGTAAGCTTGTGTTTCGTATATCAAGTAGATTCCAGTAAACAAACACGCATTTGCGGATACCGTCGGCTGTGGTTTTTAATTGGCAGTAACAGTTTTAATGGAGGCTGTGTGGTCCAGTGGTTAAAGAAAAGGGCTTGTAATCAGTAGGTCCCTGGTTCAAATCCCACCTCAGCCACTGACTCATTGTGTGACCCTGAGCAAGTCACTTCACCTCCTTGTGCTCCGTCTTTTGGGTGAGACGTAGTTGTAAGTGACTCTGCAGCTGATGCATAGTTCACACAGCCTAGTCTCTGTAAGTCGTCTTGGATAAAAAGCGTCTGCTAAATGATGAAATAATAATAAATTATGACTAATAAATAATAATACATAATTACTATATAATAATGATGTCAAAATACCCACAGCAGTCGTTTTTTGCCACACAAATATATATATATATATATATATATATATATATATATATATATATATATATATATATATATACACACAGAGATGTTTTGAACATCTATAAATAAAGCTACGTTATTAAACATCTACACGGATGCATTGTGTATAAACAAAAGGAGACGTACATGAGGAAGGTTTTAATTAATATACAATTATCCCTCCTTACAGTACAGTACTGACCATACATACAAATTCTATATATATATATATTGAATATGTTCTGCCGCCAGGGGGCGTATTTCAGTTTGGTGCTCGGGTTTGTTTCGCTGCCTGACAGCGTGTATTATTCTGTCATGTGTTTTATTCAGCGTTTGCACGTTGCAGTCTTAAAACGCCCGAGTCATCTTGTAATAATAAAATACTGATTACAAGAAGGAAAGACGCTTCTAGTTGAAATGGGTGTGTGTGTGTGTGTGTGTTCTAGCTGTTTGTGAGTCAGTACGTCGCGGTATTTTTTAAAACATCAAACAAACCCGTTCAATGCAGCTCCGTGGTGCGACTAAAGCACGCTGCTGATAACTTCAGAATCACAGCGCGCCTCGCAGCGCGGTCCTGCGCGATGACGTATTCGGGTTTTGTTCAAAGGGGCGGGATCCTCGAAGTTTTCAAAACCTGATTGGTTGTGTTTTTAGTGTTGTTCTTCGAGGGCGGGGAAGTCGCTCGGTCTACAGCGCTGTGTAAAAACGTGGGTTGCCAATTTTGAGAGAAGGCATCCGGTGAAAGGATTGGACTAGGATTGGGGTGGGGCGGGGGAGTCACTTCTGATTGGTCTAACGCGCTTCAGCCATTTTGCTGCAATTCTGTTTAACTCTAGATTTGATGAATACAAGGATTATAAATGAGAGAAGCTTTACCACAGCGATATTATAGTTTACCACAGTCACTTATCAGCCAATGGTTACACATTTTATTTACCATTGTTACCAATTTATAATGCTTCCCTATGCTTTACCAGACCTCTCTGTGCTTTACAATGCTTCCCTATGCTTTACCACACCTCTCTGTGCTTTACAATGCTTCCCTATGCTTTACCACACCTCTCTGTGCTTTACAATGCTTCCCTATGCTTTACCACACCTCTCTGTGCTTTACAATGCTTCCCTATGCTTTACCAGACCTCTCTGTGCTTTACAATGCTTCCCTATGCTTTACCACACCTCTCTGTGCTTTACAATGCTTCCCTATGCTTTACCACACCTCTCTGTGCTTTACAATGCTTCCCTATGCTTTACCAGACCTCTCTGTGCTTTACAATGCTTCCCTATGCTTTACCAGACCTCTCTGTGCTTTACAATGCTTCCCTATGCTTTACCAGACCTCTCTGTGCTTTACAATGCTTCCCTATGCTTTACCAGACCTCTCTGTGCTTTACAATGCTTCCCTATGCTTTACCAGACCTTTCTGTGCTTTACAATGCTTCCCTATGCTTTACCACACCTCTCTGTGCTTTACAATGCTTCCCTATGCTTTACCACACCTCTCTGTGCTTTACAATGCTTCCCTATGCTTTACCACACCTCTCTGTGCTTTACAATGCTTCCCTATGCTTTACCAGACCATACTTTGTGTGAGAGAGGAAGGGAGGGGGTCTCTAAATCTTCCAAAGTTTCAGTTTCATTTCTACAGTAACACAACCAACCCCAGATTGCTTTATCAAGGGCGGGAGGTGAGGGTACTGTCCCTGGAGACAGACCGGGCCAGTTTTGATACGTCAGCTCCCTGCTCAAGAATAGCAGCTCAGTCAAACCCTGCTCCGAAAAAAGGGCCTGTGCAAAAAGAGGGGACAATGAGTGAGGCAGTGGAGCCAGAACTCACCGGAACTGTTCAGTGCTATTGTGATGTAATAGAGCCGGAACACTGTTCAGTACTATTGTGATGTAATAGAGCCGGAACACTGTTCAGGTTCTATTGTGATGTAGTGGAGTCGGAACACTGTTCAGGTTCTATTGTGATGTAATAGAGCCGGAACACTGTTCAGTTCTATTGTGATGTAGTGGAGTCGGAACACTGTTCAGGTTCTATTGTGATGTAGTGGAGTCGGAACACTGTTCAGGTTCTATTGTGATGTAATAGAGCTGGAACACTGTTCAGGTTCTATTGTGATGTAATAGAGCCGGAACACTGTTCAGTTCTATTGTGATGTAGTGGAGTCGGAACACTGTTCAGGTTCTATTGTGATGTAGTGGAGTCGGAACACTGTTCAGGTTCTATTGTGATGTAATAGAGCTGGAACACTGTTCAGGTTCTATTGTGATGTAGTGGAGTCGGAACACTGTTCAGGTTCTATTGTGATGTAATAGAGCTGGAACACTGTTCAGGTTCTATTGTGATGTAATAGAGCCGGAACACTGTTCAGTTCTATTGTGATGTAGTGGAGTCGGAACACTGTTCAGGTTCTATTGTGATGTAATAGAGCTGGAACACTGTTCAGGTTCTATTGTGATGTAGTGGAGTCGGAACACTGTTCAGGTTCTATTGTGATGTAATAGAGCTGGAACACTGTTCAGGTTCTATTGTGATGTAATAGAGCTGGAACACTGTTCAGTTCTATTGTGATGTAGTGGAGTCGGAACACTGTTCAGGTTCTATTGTGATGTAGTGGAGTCGGAACACTGTTCAGGTTCTATTGTGATGTAATAGAGCTGGAACACTGTTCAGGTTCTATTGTGATGTAGTGGAGTCGGAACACTGTTCAGGTTCTATTGTGATGTAATAGAGCCGGAACACTGTTCAGTTCTATTGTGATGTAGTGGAGTCGGAACACTGTTCAGGTTCTATTGTGATGTAGTGGAGTCGGAACACTGTTCAGGTTCTATTGTGATGTAATAGAGCTGGAACACTGTTCAGGTTCTATTGTGATGTAGTGGAGTCGGAACACTGTTCAGGTTCTATTGTGATGTAATAGAGCTGGAACACTGTTCAGGTTCTATTGTGATGTAATAGAGCCGGAACACTGTTCAGTTCTATTGTGATGTAGTGGAGTCGGAACACTGTTCAGGTTCTATTGTGATGTAGTGGAGTCGGAACACTGTTCAGGTTCTATTGTGATGTAATAGAGCTGGAACACTGTTCAGGTTCTATTGTGATGTAGTGGAGTCGGAACACTGTTCAGGTTCTATTGTGATGTAATAGAGCTGGAACACTGTTCAGGTTCTATTGTGATGTAATAGAGCTGGAACACTGTTCAGTTCTATTGTGATGTAGTGGAGTCGGAACACTGTTCAGGTTCTATTGTGATGTAGTGGAGTCGGAACACTGTTCAGGTTCTATTGTGATGTAATAGAGCTGGAACACTGTTCAGGTTCTATTGTGATGTAGTGGAGTCGGAACACTGTTCAGGTTCTATTGTGATGTAATAGAGCTGGAACACTGTTCAGGTTCTATTGTGATGTAGTGGAGTCGGAACACTGTTCAGGTTTTATTGTGATGTAGTGGAGTCGGAACACTGTTCAGGTTCTATTGTGATGTAATAGAGCTGGAACACTGTTCAGGTTCTATTGTGATGTAGTGGAGTCGGAACACTGTTCAGTACTATTGTGATGTAGTGGAGTCGGAAGACTGTTCAATTCTATTGTGATGTAATAGAGCTGGAACACTGTTCAGGTTCTATTGTGATGTAATAGTCAGAACTCGCATACTAGCAGGTAAGCTGAGTCCCATGACTCCCATCTGCTGCACAACTTTCTGATTCAGTCAGTCAGTCAGTCAGTCAGTCCTCTTGATGCAATGAAAAGGGTTTGAGGAACTTCATGTGTTACAAACTACTGCTTCAAAGGATGCAAATGCTGACAGCGACAGACAGCGCGTTGACCACACCTGTGTACAACACCACAAACGAAGCCACTGGCTGACACGCACACGCACACGCACACGCGTAAATAAAGCAAAGCATTCTCACAAGACAGAGGAGAAACACACGTGGCAGTCATGAGATGAAGGCATTGCCTGTTCTGTGTGTCACTGGGGAGCTCAGCGTACACACTAACAACACGGGAATTAGCAGCACAGATTTAGGATTGCACCGCTGGTGGTGATTATAAATTCATCAGGACTTCAACAATAACCTGGAACAAAAAAACAGCAGGGCACCAACGAGCCGTCCTGAGATGGAACTCGACAGAACGACATCGGAAGCATTTCCATACTCTGCAGCAACGTGCTGGCGTGGATACCGGCTCCTCGTGCGCTTGCACTGCCCGGGGGGATAGTAAGCGGGGTGGGTGATATTAACCGGAGTGGCATGGTAATGAAGCGATGCTGGTCACCTGTGAGCAGCCACGCCGGTCTAGGCGCTGGCGACTCGGTTCATTCAGGTTACAACAGAGCAGAAACCGAAAGTCAAGGAGGGACACGCCCACTCGCCGTGTTTGGTTCGGTTGCCGTAGTGACCGGAGAACTGTCAAGTTGATGAGTCAGCGACACATTCTTTTCATCCGGAACTATAAACAGAATCTGTTTCAGTTTTTCAGAAAGGATAGAGAGTCTCTTCTTAGTCATTCGTTACACGTGCACGGTTTTTTATTTCGTTCTTGTGACAAGACCCTCCGGGTCTTGACCGGAGGGTCGTGGGTTCAATCCCAGGTGGGGGACACTGCTGCTGTACCCTTGAGCAAGGTACTTTACCTAGATTGCTCCAGTAAAAACCGAACTGTATAAATGGGGAATTGTATGTAAAAATAATGTGATATCTGTATAATGTGAAATAATGTGATATCTGTATAATGTGATATCTTGTAACAATTGTAAGTCGCCCTGCATAAGGGCGTCTGCTAAGAAATAAATAATAATAATAATAATTAACACAGTACCACAATTACACAGTAACACAATCATCTCATTTCTGTGTGTCTCTGGCGAGATGTTTCTTGTTCTTTGCATAATTATCATTATTATTATTATTATTATTATTATTATTATTATTATTATTATTATTATTATTATTATTATTATTATTTTCTTAGCAGACGCCCTTATCCAGGGTGACTTACAGTTATTACAAAGGATCACATTAGAAATTATCAGCTCTTAAACAGCTGCAGATTTCCAGTTAGCCGTAACATTTTATCAGTGACTTGAAATCTGCAACCTCTTAAGAGCCGAGGACAATTAAAAAAAGGGTCTAATTACGCAAATGAATCAGTTCAGCGAAGTAATTAAGAGCTCAGCTGGGATGAAAACCAGCCGACACAGCAGGGGGGGAAGGACCAGGGTTGAGAAGCTCTGGAGGGTGCAAAGGGTATTGGACGGGGGGGGGGGGGGGGGGGGGGTGTAATTGCATCACTAATTACTCAAGATCGCAGACTGTAAATTCAAAACTTTCTGCAGACATTCCCCTTAGTAAATCTTATATATATATATATACACACACACACACTTACTTTAATTTCGTGAAACTATTGTAAACTGTCACTGTGCAAACGCACGCAAAGTAACCAGGAAGCGTCTGGGTTACGGTTAAACACACGCTGGGGTTTTTTTTCTGTTTTCTTTTTTTTTTTTTGCATAACATTATTATTGTTTCGAAACCTGGGAAAGGTGCGATTGAAGAACCATGCGCACGCTTGTTATCGTAATCTTAACCAGCCAGAGGAACGCTGACGTCACAGTGTTCTAGAGTCAGAATTCCGGACTTCTGCGTTCTGAGAGGCCCCGCCCCGAACCTCCGCTAGGAGGCGTGGCTGTGCGAAACCCAGTTAAGGGCGAAGCTCTCGTTTGAAGACCGCAATGAGAGTCGTGGATGAACAAACACAAGGACTCTGAGACCGGGTTAAAAGCGATGCCAAGCGGGATCACAGCTCCATAAACACAGGGAGTGCTTGCTGGCTGGCGGTGTTAGAAACGGAAACATAAACAAGAAGAGGAACGAGGAGGAGGAAGGGAATTTGAACTGAAACGGCAAGTACTGCATTACACAAACACCCGAAATGTGCAAAATAGAATTTGGAGGATTATATATATATATATATATATATATATATATATATATATATATATATGAGATCGATCTTATTATTATTATTATTATTATTAATAATACTTTTTCGACGAAGACACATTACAATATTGCAGAAATCCTTTCTTCACGATTTAAGATGGCTTAAGAATAATTTGCAGACTGAAGCAAAAGAGTCAACAACTTCCATGTTTTACACGGAGACAATACGGATGTTCTGCAGTATAACAAAACACACGACTGTACAGCAGACCTAAACTATTATTATTATTATTATTATTATTATGATGATCAGTCTCCTGGTAGCTATTTTATAAAACACAAAACAAGTAAAAAGTTAGTTAGGTAGCAGTACAGCCACCGTGTTCACCGTATTAATCGTTTCTTTTCTAAAGTTACAGAGGGCTTCAGGTAAATGCGTCATGCATTGTATTGGGCTTGTTTTTTTTAGCTCTGCTGGTACTGTACCGCGATCATTTTGTCGTACTTTTACATTTTTTAAAAAAAATTAGTTGCAGTAAAACTGGTGATTTCTTTGACGTCATTAGCGGCGTTGAAACAACATCTCTCCGCATCGACTCATTTCCGTGCGGTCTCTAAACTCGCTGAATTAATACAACACAGATATTTCATCATGTTGAAATGCTGACTCGGTCCTGGGGGGATTCTTACGGGCAGTGTCAAGCTGTACTGGGGACAAATAAATACAACAAGGCTGTGTATTTATTATACTGAATCAAACCTACCCAATCTCAATCCAGCATTGAACAACGAAAACAAAAACAAACATTGCGTTTCTTGTGCGGGTTAGCTGAATTGAAAAACAGACGCCTGTGATGTTAGTTTACACACTGACACACACACGCACGCACACACACACAGAGAGACACAGACACGCACACACACACACTGACACAGACACAACACACACACACACACACACACAGACACGCACGCACACCGACCCCCCACAGACATACACACACTGACACGCACACACACACACTGACACAGACACACAACACACACCGACCCCCACATACACACACTGACACACACACATATAACACACATACACACACACCGACCCCCCACAGACACACACACTGACACGCACACACACACACTGACACAGACACACAACACACACCGACCCCCACATACACACACTGACACACACACATATAACACACATACACACACACCGACCCCCCACAGACACACACACTGACACGCACACACACACACACCGACCCCCACATACACACACTGACACGCACACACACACACTGACACAGACACACATAACACACACACACACACACACACACACTATAACGTCACGCTGTTAACACGTATTATTACTGTATAAATGTAGGCTGTAAGTGATATTGTGTGTGTGTGTGTGTATATATATATATATATATTATAATGGTGTTCGGGTGTTGGTTTTTACTGCAGGTTTATCTGAAGTTCTTCCTCTGTTTTTAAAAGCCTTGTTTCGTTTCCTGATCCTAGTCTTTATTATCGTTATGCCCGGTGTGTGCTGTTAGTGTTGCTTTGAGAATGACAGTTAACAGCAAGGCTGCCGAGTCTTCACACATTCGGTATTAGTTCATTTCTCGGTCACTGTATTATAAAAGATTACGCGCATTTTCCTCAGCAAAAGTCCAAACCTAGCTGTTAATTCTGCAGATATGCAGCCCTTTAGATGCTTTGAATAAGAAACCGAAGATCGGAAATTAGAAACGTCTTGGTGTTTTCAACCAGCCCCACAGTGACGAGGACAGACCTCCATTTTCTGGGTGTTGAGCTGCGCAGCGCGGCCGTGCAATTTCCCTTCTCTGAATACGGGGACACTTGTAACGCGTCTGTCCGGCTCAAAACAGGACGTAGCAGATTGTAGCCATAACGAGGAACCGCATAAATACAGAACATTAGATTCGGTAGTTAATGGTAAGAAGCAATGCGACGGGAAGGGGTGGGGGAAGGGAGGGATTGGAGACTCGAGTCTTCTTGTACCGTGCAAGGCGTTTCAGGGGAGGAGGGGAGGAGGGGAGGAGGGGGGGGGGGGGGGGGGGGGGAGAGATTTGTTTGTTGGCGTGACAGCCTTTCTTTGAAAGCGTGATCAAGTTCTGAAGGGGTGACGTTCCGGCGCAGACCAGCCAGGGCGGCCGCGGGCTGGTTTTTAAAAGCTGGACAACTTTTTGGTTAAAAAACAAACGTGAAGCTTCCAGATATGTTCTGTTAACGGGACAGCAGTAACATGCGTTGTACACATTTAGCTAAAATCGCTTGTTTTAATCATCTCTCTCTCTCTCTCTCTCTCTCTCTCTCTCTCTCTCTATAATCTCATTACACAATCTCATTATGTATAATTACACAATCGCATTGCAAGCGCGAATCAAATCACGTGGGGTTTTAATCCAAGTCAGAAACTAAAGTCTGTTTCGCCCGCTGTGAAAACACACTGTAAAGAAAAAATCCTTTTGGCGACTTCCACGCGATTCGATTGGCTCTTGTAAGCTGTAATTTGCATATCCCGACGTCACTCACAAATAAAGATTCTGTGAGTGATGTCATGATTAGCATTCGTAGATAAACTCGGGTTCCCTTTGTTTCAGAGCACCATGTGTTCCACTTCCTAAATGTTGCTATGATTCTTAATGAGTCATTCAGCAGAGGATTTTATCCAAAGAGACTCACAGAGACTAGGAGGGTGAACTCTGCATCATCAACAACTGCTGCTGCTGCTGCTGCAGAGTCACTTCCAATAGGAGCTCGTTTGTTTGATGTCTCATCCGAAGGACGGAGCACAAGGAGGTGAAGTGACTCGCTCAGGGTCACACACACAGGGAGTCAGTGGCTGAGCCGGGATTTGAACCTCCTGGTATCGAGCCCCCTTTCTCTAACCGCTGGACCCCCGAGCCTCCTCTCACAGTTTATATCTATCTAAAACTTATTTTCTTTCCACAGATTCCCACATGGCAGACCAAGCGCAGACCCGGCAGGGCACCACAGCGATCCACGACCTTTCCGTTTTGCCCCCCCCGGCGCCCTACGACCCAGCCAGCCCCACGCAGTTCCGACAGCCCACCTTCCCCCTCCGCAGCCCCCTCTCCCTCCCCAAACAGGGGGTCCTGGACGAGAGCCGGTCCTGCAGGAGAAGGCGTGTGTGGCTTCGGATGCTGCACAGGAGAGTGAAGCAGGATCGCAAGCAAGCCTTCAGCCAGCTCTCTCTGGGCAACTGCCTGATACTAGACTCCACTGTACCAGTCCCGGGCAGCCCTGCCCCGAAACCAGACCCCCAGCCCTTGACCCTCCCGGATTCTGAACTGGTCGAGCAGGAGCTGAGCAAAGCGGAGAGCGCCCCCCCCAGCCTCTCCGGCACCCCCCTGGACGGGGAGGAGGGTCTGACCCTGGAAGGGGTGCTGGACCTCCTGCAGCAGCTGCAGTATCACACCCACCAGCAGGGCGGCGTCAGCATCTGTCCGGATTTCCTCGGGGGCCGCTGCCCGCAGGGGGGCCAGTGCCCGCTCCACCACACTGCCCTCCCCTACCACTGGCAGCTCCGCAGGAAAGGGACCTGTCGCTGGGAGAGCGTCGGGCAGGAGGCCAACGACCTCCTGGAGAGGCTGTACTGCAGCCCGGATCACAGCTACGTCACGCTGCGTGTGCGGTGAGTGAGGGCAGCATAGCACAGTGTGAGAAAGCATGGGAAAGCACAGGGAAGCATTGTAAAGCATATAGAGGTCTGGTAAAGCATAGGGAAGCATTGTAAAGCACAGAGAGGTGTGGTAAAGCATAGGGAAGCATTGTAAAGCACAGAGAGGTCTGGTAAAGCATAGGGAAGCATTGTAAAGCACAGAGAGGTGTGGTAAAGCATAGGGAAGCATTGTAAAGCACGGAGAGGTGTGGTAAAGCATAGGGAAGCATTGTAAAGCACAGAGAGGTGTGGTAAAGCATAGGGAAGCATTGTAAAGCACAGAGAGGTGTGGTAAAGCATAGGGAAGCATTGTGAAGCACAGAGAGGTCTGGTAAAGCATAGGGAAGCATTGTAAAGCACAGAGAGGTGTGGTAATGCAGATTAAAAACAGGATAAACTAACCCTTCTAAAAGGTTCCCACAGTAAAAGCCAGGCTCAGTGATGGGGCGTTTCCAGTATTGTCACGTCAGTGAACCTGTTCCTCTTCATAGCTGAGCTGACAGAGGCACAGTGAGGGAGGGCTGATTCACACGCAGCAGAGACAGCAGGGGACACACCTGGCAGCTTGCAGCCTCATGCAGGAAGTCACACCAGCTTCCTGTGCGATTGCAGACCTCGCTCGTCCTCATTGGTTCTCATTGTTGAAGCGGCTGTTTCTCATTGGATGCTGTGGTTTACTAAGCTTTTGCCCCAGTGCTGAAACAGCTTGCTTTACCAGACCTCTCTGTGCTTTACAATGCTTCCCTATGCTTTACCATACCTCTCTGTGTTTTACAATGCTTCCCTATGCTTTACCAGACCTCTCTGTGCTTTACAATGCTTCCCTATGCTTTACCAGACCTCTCTGTGCTTTACAATGCTTCCCTATGCTTTACCAGACCTCTCTGTGTTTTACAATGCTTCCCTATGCTTTACCAGACCTCTCTGTGTTTTACAATGCTTCCCTATGCTTTACCAGACCTCTCTGTGCTTTACAATGCTTCCCTATGCTTTACCACACCTCTCTGTGCTTCCCTATGCTTCCCTATGCTTTACCAGACCTCTCTGTGTTTTACAATGCTTCCCTATGCTTTACCACACCTCTCTGTGCTTTACAATGCTTCCCTATGCTTTACCAGACCTCTCTGTGCTTCCCTATGCTTCCCCATGACGAGCTCCTCATGATGTTCCTCCTCTCTCCTCGTTCAGGGACCAGGCTGCCACGCTCAGTCTGGATGAGATGAAGGTGTCTCGCTGGCAGGGCGGGGGGGGTGTGGTGTACGACGCGGCCCGCCGGCTCAGCACTGCGCCGGATCCCAGCAGGGAATTCCACACCCAGTACAGATACTACTGGAGAGACGGGGCGGGCTGGGAGGAGTACTCCAAGGTACCGGGGCTGGAGAGGATGCGCCACTCCTCTTTATTGGATAAAATCAATTAAATCAATCAAACAAACTGTCCCTTCTCTGTCTGTCTCTCCATCCTTCTGTCTGTCTGCCTGTCTCTCCCTCCTTCTCTGTCTGTCTCTCCATCCTTCTGTCTGTCTGCCTGTCTCTCCCTCCTTCTCTGTCTGTCTCTCTCCCTCCTTCTGTCTGTCTCTCCCTCCTTCTGTCGTCTGTGTCTCCCTCCTTCTCTCTCCCTCTCTGTCTCTCTCCCTGTCTCTCCCCCTCTGTCTGTCTCTCTCTCTCCCTCATCTCTCTCTTTCTCCCTCTCTCTCTCTGTCTGTCTGTCTCCCTCTCTCTCTCTTCCCCCCTGCAGTTAAATTCAGAAAAAAGGTCTTTAAAAGATGGGATTACTTTTTGATGTCAGTATTTTGTCCATTTGTAAAGACCATACCTGCAATCTTCTGATCTATTCCTCTCTCTCAACAGGAGTTCAGCGCCACCATCTCCAGCGCTCTCAGTATGAACCAGCCCCTCGTCTCTCTCTCCTCCTCCTTGCATTGCTATTTCCTGTCCCTCAAGGAGTGCTTTCAGCTCAACGTGTCGACGGGACGAAGGCGAGACCTCCGTGTGAGACCCCTCTTCCAATCCCCTGCTGTGCTCTTACCCCAGCTCAGGTACGCTGGTGCAGCGGTTAAAAGAAAGGGGCTCGATACCAGGAGGTTCAAATCACCACTCCCTGTGTGTGTGCGTGTGTGTGTGTGTGTGTGCGTGTGTCCCTGAGCGCGTCGCTTCACCTCCTTGTGCTCCGTCCTTCGGATGAGACGTCAAACAAACGAGCTCTTATTGGAAGTGACTCTGCAGCAGCAGCAGCAGCAGCAGTTGTTGATGATGCAGAGTTCACCCCCCTAGTCTCTGGATAAAAGCGTCTGCTAAATGACTAAATGATTAATAATAATAATAATAATAATAATAATAATAATGACTACTGAGGCAGGGTGGGCAACAGCTTGCTAGAGACTTTTAAAACCAGGAATGCAATGAGAGTCTTATTTCAATTTTGAATTTTTAATTTTTAATTTTTTTTTTTTAGAACGCTCTCCGGTAGCCCCTCCACGGGTGTCCCCTCCGCCCCTCTGAACCCCGCAGAGAGCAGCCCGTACCCCGAGACGTGGGTCCCCCTGGACCCCTCCCTGTACTTCCAGCAGGTTCCCCTCACCCTCGAGGACCCAGCCTTCCGCGTGGTCTACCAGCACTTCCACAAGACCATGCCCGAGTCTCGCTACCTCCTCCTGGGCATCTCTCGCGTTCAGAACCCCTTCCTCTGGGACAAGTACAAGTGGTGAGTAGTGTGGAGAGAAGAAAAGAGTTTTATTTTTTATTTAATTAATTTTAATATATGTTGCTGTGCTGGGTCTGTGTATTTCCTTAACCCTTTATGGTACAAGGAACTTGTGTGCCCCCTAAATAAATTTAAAAAAAACACAGAGAGGTCTGGTAAAGCATAGGGAAGCATTGTAAAGCACAGAGAGGTCTGGTAAAGCATAGGGAAGCATTGTAAAGCACAGAGAGGTCTGGTAAAGCATAGGGAAGCATTGTAAAGCACAGAGAGGTGTGGTAAAGCATAGGGAAGCATTGTAAAGCACAGAGAGGTCTGGTAAAGCATAGGGAAGCATTGTAAAGCACAGAGAGGTGTGGTAATGCAAAGGGAAGCATTGTAAAGCACAGAGAGGTCTGGTAAAGCATAGGGAAGCATTGTAAAGCACAGAGAGGTGTGGTAAAGCATAGGGAAGCATTGTAAAGCACAGAGAGGTGTGGTAAAGCATAGGGAAGCATTGTAAAGCACAGAGAGGTATGGTAAAGCATAGGGAAGCATTGTAAAGCACAGAGAGGTGTGGTAAAGCATAGGGAAGCATTGTAAAGCACAGAGAGGTGTGGTAAAGCATATGGAAGCATTGTAAAGCACAGAGAGGTCTGGTAAAGCATAGGGAAGCATTGTAAAGCACAGAGAGGTCTGGTAAAGCATAGGGAAGCATTGTAAAGCACAGAGAGGTCTGGTAAAGCATAGGGAAGCATTGTAAAGCACAGAGAGGTGTGGTAAAGCATAGGGAAGCATTGTAAAGCACAGAGAGGTGTGGTAAAGCATAGGGAAGCATTGTAAAGCACAGAGAGGTCTGGTAAAGCATAGGGAAGCATTGTAAAGCACAGAGAGGTCTGGTAAAGCATAGGGAAGCATTGTAAAGCACAGAGAGGTGTGGTAAAGCATAGGGAAGCATTGTAAAGCACAGAGAGGTCTGGTAAAGCATAGGGAAGCATTGTAAAGCACAGAGAGGTCTGGTAAAGCATAGGGAAGCATTGTAAAGCACAGAGAGGTGTGGTAAAGCATATGGAAGCATTGTAAAGCACAGAGAGGTCTGGTAAAGCATAGGGAAGCATTGTAAAGCACAGAGAGGTCTGGTAAAGCATAGGGAAGCATTGTAAAGCACAGAGAGGTCTGGTAAAGCATAGGGAAGCATTGTAAAGCACAGAGAGGTGTGGTAAAGCATAGGGAAGCATTGTAAAGCACAGAGAGGTCTGGTAAAGCATAGGGAAGCATTGTAAAGCACAGAGAGGTGTGGTAAAGCATAGGGAAGCATTGTAAAGCACAGGGAGGTCTGGTAAAGCATAGGGAAGCATTGTAAAGCACAGAGAGGTGTGGTAAAGCACATTAAACATGGCAAGCAGGGTAAACAATGGCAAACGCACAGGGCGACCATGGGGAGGCTGCAAAAATACCGGCCTCAATGATTAATATACAAGAGGAGAGGAAAACATTTTAAAATTGAATTTATTTTTTTATTCCAGTAAGAAGCAGCACATGTCCCGGCGCATGAGCCCGGAGGAGAGACTCCGCAACGAGCGGCACCTCTTTCACGGGACGTCCCGTTCCTCCATCGAGGCCATCTGCAAACACAACCTGGACCCGCGGCTGTCTGGCAAGCATGCCGCCATCTACGGGCAAGGCTGCTACTTCGCACGTACCGCGGCCTACTCCCACCGCTACGCCCCCCGAGACCAGCAGGGGGAGCACCACGTCTTCCTGTGCAAGGTCCTGGTGGGGCGTTCGGCCCCCGGCCGGCCCGAAATGCGCCGCCCCCCGCCGATCCACCCGGACGACCCCGCTAGCGATCTGTACAACTCCTGCGTGGATAAACTCCCCGAGCCGGCTCTGTTCGTGGTGTTTGAGAATGATCAGTGCTACCCTTACTTCCTGATTCGATACAAAGAGCTGGAGCCATCGGTGACGGTGGAGTGAAAGCTGGAGGAGAGAGGGAGAGAGAGAGAGAGAGAGAGAGAAGGGAGGGAGGGAGGGAGAGAGAAGGGGGGAACAGAGGTAAAAGAATGAAAAGGAGAGTCCTGAAACCCGAGGCGTTCCTTCGACCCAGCGCGGCACGGATTGCCAAGATAGTTTCCCAAGCTCCAGGAATGGAATGAAAGGGAAGGGGAGCCAGGAACCAGGACCAGATCTTATTTTCTCGGACGAGGAAGCACCCGCCAACCGAACACCCACCCCTCCCACCCCCCACCCTCCTGTATCCAGATCTGCAAGCGGAAAGCAATTCAGCGATTCACAAACCGGGAGATGCAGCTTGCGAACTTAACAGAATGAAACTGCGTAAAAAGGCAAGACGCCAGGAGAGAACAGGACTGTGCAGCACAGAGAGCCAGCGAGGAGGTTCGAGAGGCAGCAGCCCTGGTTTATGAAGGCCAGCGTGGAGCGGACCGACTCGTTCGTGTTCGCTGGGCTTGGTTTTGAGGGCTGTCGTTTCGCCCCGTGGAGCAGGACAGTAAACTTAAGCCCGCGTCGCTCGAGTCTCCTGCACGAGTCTTGAAGTCGGGGCTGTGACGGATTTTGCGGTGGGAAAATCGTGTTGAAAAGGACAGCGTGTTGGGAGATTTGTTTAAACTGTACGAGAATCTTTATAACACTCAGGAATTATTATTATTTTTTAAATGTGTTTGTTTGCTCTTAACCATGCAGTTTCGTCTTGTGTTTTCACAGATAAACAGTTTTTTATGTAGTATTTTTTGTATTCCTATTATTTATTTTAAAAAACGTTTGTACAAAGAAAAAAAAATGCAGTGTATTCACAAAAAATAAAAAGCTTCCCTTTCTCACTCTTGTTGTTCTGATATTTTACAGGGCTGCAGATACCCTCTCTCCCTCTCTCACACTCCCTCTCTCTCTCACACTCCCTCTCTCTCTCACACTCCCTCTCCCTCTCTCACACTCCCTCTCTCACACACTCCTTCCCTCTCTCTCTCGTGATTGCCGTGTCAGTCACTGACTCACTCAACCGAAACAAACCTCTCTCTCTCTCTCTCTCTCTCTCTCTCTCTCTCTCTCAAATTCAAATTGGCTTTATTGGCATGACAATAAAAATAATTGTGTTGCCAAAGCACATACATGGCATAACCAACTCAAATATACAGACAAAGAATTTTTCTTAATACTAACAGTATCCCTCCTCCCTCTATATTAATACAGTAAACAGAATCCCTCCCTTCCCCTCTATATCAAACAGTACCCCCTTCCCCCCTCTATATTAAACAGAATCCCCCTCCCTCCCTCTATTAAACAGAATCCCCCTCCCTCCCTCTATTAAACAGAATCCCCCCTCCCTCAATTAAACAATACCCCCTCCCTCCCTCCCTCTCTCTATATTAAACAGAATCCCTCCCTCCCTCCCTCTCACTTTTCCCTCTCTAGTGTGACGTGTTCACGGTCTGTCCCTCAGGCTATGACAGGTCTCCACGTATTGACCAGCCAGTCTGGCTGTGTGTTTGTCTTCCCCCAGCAGGATTGACAGCTTCTGGGTATCACACATTTTTGGGAATTCTGGGACTAAATCACAGAATTTGGGGTAGTTTTTAAAGTTAAGAGAAGGCAACGAGAAACAATCGTATTTTGTCATATTCTTGTACTTGCTAGAACCAAAGTCATTGTATTTATCTTGCTCTTAATTGTATTATTACTTGCTCTGTGATTCTTGAAATGTATTTTTGTTTACGACTGTAATCGCCCTGGATAAGGGCGTCTGCTAAGAAATTAATAATAATAATAATAATAATAGGATTAAAAATAACCGGTCCCCCCCCCGAAAAAAAAAAGCATTCAAACAGTATTCAATGCTTTGGAGACGCCGAGAAAGATTTATTTATTTTTTTCGAGACGTGTGGCGTGTCGCTCCTTTGCTATGCCCCCCCCCCCCATATGCTATGCTAACCTTCGGGACACAAAGAGTTAATGTTTAATCCCTCCCCCCCCCCCCTCCTCTCCTCCCCCCGTCCTGTGCCTGGTATCTATTGCAAAGATATCACCGAGCCGGTTTCTCCGCTTCGGTCCTCTCGCACTTCCCCCTGAGCTCGGCAGCGGACGGGCGGGTTCCGAGTTTCACAGCTCTGCAAATCACACGAAACCCGTCAAAGAAAGTGAAGCACGCCTATCATTGAGCAGCAGCGCGGCGAAACCTTTAGACCTGCCTCCACCGGTCTAGTGAAGAGCACACACAGAAACTCAGACCACGGCCAGCAGAGATTAAGAGGCACGCCTTACCCCTCCATTACAAGTCTGCGCTCAAAATAGCCAATTTCTCAGCGTTTCGGTCTGTTGCGCACGCCTTTGTCACGGGTACATTGAAAACAACACTGACGTCTCTCTCTCAAAACAATCCTTAGCATTTAGTTTTGAGTATTTAATGTATTAGTTTAGCTTTTTTTTTAACATCTGTCTTATGTTCGTTTAAAATCAGTAAACTTTTTATTTTATTTTAAAAGACAAACGGCGTGAGAGAGAGAGAGATAGATAGATAGATAGATAGATAGATAGATAGATGTGTGAGAGCATGCAATGGCCATTATTTTCCAGCGTGCAAAAACCCTGCAGCAAAACTGCGCGTGCAAACACTAGAACACCCGTCAGCGCGTTCGAGAATTCTTCACCGAGTTCGTAGAGGCGGGGCAATGACGTCACCCGACCTTCACCTGTGTCGCAACCAACAGCACTATCTGTGTGTGTGTGTGTGTGTGTGTGTGTGTGTGTGTGTGTGTGTGTGCCTCTTTGACCCTTGTAAACTAGAGAAACTATTTGCATTTAAGAAAAACCTGGCGCCGTCTCAAAACAAACAGGAAAGAAGCTGAGCAAACACGATCGCTTCAGCGCGGCGGAGCTGCACACCGTAATCGCCCGGACCGCACTAGCATCTGTTCTACAACTGCACGGACTGTAAACTACACTGTGTTTCAATATGAAGCTTGCATTGTAACCCTTCGCTGCCCTGTAACACCTGTAAGGCGTCTGTCAGATAGTAGTGTTATTATTATACAGAGCATCCTAGTTCATATTGGATTCTAGTAGTGTTATTATTATACACAGCATCCTAGTTCATATTGGATTCTAGTAGTGTTATTATTATACATAGCATCCTAGTTCATATTGGATTCTAGTAGTGTTATTATTATACACAGCATCCTAGTTCATATTGGATTCTAGTAGTGTTATTATTATACATAGCATCCTAGTTCATATTGGATTCTAGTAGTGTTATTATTATACACAGCATCCTAGTTCATATTGGATTCTAGTAGTGTTATTATTATACATAGCATCCTAGTTCATATTGGATTCTAGTAGTGTTATTATTATACACAGCATCCTAGTTCATATTGGATTCTAGTAGTGTTATTATTATACATAGCATCCTAGTTCATATTGGATTCTAGTAGTGTTATTATTATACATAGCATCCTAGTTCATATTGGATTCTAGTAGTGTTATTATTATACACAGCATCCTAGTTCATATTGGATTCTAGTAGTGTTATTATTATACATAGCATCCTAGTTCATATTGGATTCTAGTAGTGTTATTATTATACATAGCATCCCAGTTCATATTGGATTCTAGTAGTGTTATTATTATACACAGCATCCTAGTTCATATTGGATTCTAGTAGTGTTATTATTATACATAGCATCCTAGTTCATATTGGATTCTAGTAGTGTTATTATTATACATAGCATCCTAGTTCACATTGTATTCTAGTAGTGTTATTATTATACATAGCATCCTAGTTCATATTGTATTCTAGTAGTGTTATTATTTGCACTGGCTGTAAACTACACTGTGTTTCAATATGAAGCTTGCATTGTAACCCTGTGCTGCCCTGTAACCCCTGCGTGAGTCACCTGGGATAAAGGGGCCTGCCAAATCAATACAGTAATAATAATAATAATAATAATAATAATAATAATAATAATAATCTGTGCAGTCCGAACACATTGCCACTGCTGCAGCTGTGGGCTTCTCCAGCGCAATGCAACAGCATTCATGAGATAATGTGGGCATTGTCCTTCAGCTGGCTTGTGGCACATGCCAACAGGATGTGAGTAATACGCTTTGGCACCCTATCTGTGTGATCGCTTGGCTCCCTTTTGATCCCAGTCCAGCAATAACTGAAAGGCACACACACAGTCTCTCAACGGGTGCTGTGCATGCCTGCGTCGCTGCGTTGTCTCATCCAATCCTCTCTGCGAGAAACTTCCAAGTTTTTTTTTTCTAGTTTGTTTCTTTTATACAACTCTGTGGTTGTCTTTTTTAAAAATAAATAAACAGTGTGATCTGTGTGCAAGATGTCCTGGGAGCGATGCCAGCAGCCCTCCAGGCACAAGCTGCAGCGCAGCCTGTCTCCTGCGTCTCTCTGCCTGGCCTCGGGGGCCCTGCTCGGGCTGCTGGCCTGCGCCGCTGCTCTCTACGCTCAGCGTCTGCAGATAGAGGGCTTGCGAGGGGAGCTGGCGGAACTCGAAATGCTCGTGCGAGCCAATGGGAGGCCGCGGAACCTCCAGAGAGAAACTTCGGAGGAGCTGGGAGGCTGCGTTGCTGGGCAATGTCAGGTAGGCGAGGTGGATTTTAAAGCATTGGCCAAACTAAGGGTGGGTTATTCCACTCCAGGTCGACCCCCTTTTAAAAGGTGCAAGGGGGGCATGTGTGTCCCCCCCCCCTCAAATAAAAATGATGCTAACTTTATTTTTTGCAATGGGAAACAGGGTTTGAAATGTACTGACAGGCTGGATTCAGATGGTCAATTTCCTCCTCTTGAGCGAGTCGCTCTCAAAATGTATTTTTTAAGAGTAAGAAACCGTTTGAACAACAAGCGTTTGGTTCCTTGTGCATCTGAAAGAGTTTAACGGCTGATATGAGATCATGAAAGACTTGAGAGTCTGGCTAGACCGAGCGGTTGTTGGTTCAGTTTAATGATTGACAGAACAGGGTTTGGAACAAAGACCAGGAGCGGAAGGGTTAACTTTACAACCCCCCCCCCCCCCCCCCCCCGATTTAAAGGGGTGTGATCTTGTGAAGTCTGGAGCAATCGCTGAGCACAGCAAAGTGTAATAAAGCACAGCAGAAATGTGGTAAAGAACAGGCAAGCACTGCAAAGCCTAGAGATGTATGATCAAGCATATAAATATATATTAGTTGTGTGCAAATCTATCAGACCCCCTCCAGAGGCGTCCCTCATCTCCTGTCTGTACCTGCCTGCATGCAAACCTGAGTGACTCGCAGAGGCGTGTTCTAAGAACACGGAGACAGTTCTGAGGTTCTGAGTTCCGGTTCTAAAAGGCTGCATTGTCTACCAGGTTCAGTCTGGGTATGGACAGCAGTGTGCAAATCTAGCACAACAGCTCCAGGTGTGTCATTGATCTCCTTCATATACCTGCCTGCGTGAAAACACCTGGGGGGGGGGGGGGGGGGGGGGGGTTCAATTTTCAGCTCAGTAATCAGATGTAGAAACAACAGGCTCTCATGATGGGTGAAAATGTCAGACCGCTTTGTGCTTTAATTAGACATCTAAAAAAGTCCTGCATTTTAACATGTGTGGCTGCGCGATCCTTTCCTCTTACCGTTTTAAATCAATTGCATGTCTGGCCTGTTGAAGTCATCAATTAGACAGTCACTGTGTCTATTTTGACTAAAGATTTTCAGATCCAGTGGTTTAATTTCATACGCAAATTAAACAGGACGGAAGTAACAGGTGTTCAAATACATCTGCACACTGCTGTATATATATATATATATATATATATATATATATATATATATATATATATATATATATATATATATATAAAAACATGACAAACTCGGGTAACCGCATCGTATAACCATGGGAAAAGCTGCAGGGGGAGAAACTGCAGGAGCCTCCAGGCAGATTTATCATGCTAGACTGTTTGCCTGATTCCATGGAATGTGAGTCTTGGGTAACACTTCGATGAAGTGTCTCCAAATTGCAATAGCAGTTAGTTAGTGAATGCACGTGTGCTTCCACGTCATTAC
This sequence comes from Acipenser ruthenus, assembly GCF_902713425.1. Classification (NCBI taxonomy): domain Eukaryota; kingdom Metazoa; phylum Chordata; class Actinopteri; order Acipenseriformes; family Acipenseridae; genus Acipenser; species Acipenser ruthenus. The sequence continues at coordinate 48,110 of NW_026708322.1, forward strand.
CGCGTCCTGCAGCGCAGTCACAATGAACTTTAACGTGTCGATCGTTTTGCACGATGTAACCCGAACCCTTTTCTGACACAGATGCGTGCTTACGTAGACCGTGCAAAAAACGATTTCGGTATTAAAGTACATTGTAACTCTGCACAAGAGCGTTGCAGTGATGCGTCACTACGCACGTATTTACAACATTACAGAAAGTAATCATAATAATACAGCTAAAGAGGAAAACATTCAAATTCAAACAGGTCGAAGTTAAAATAAATACATAAATAAAAACGCTGCAGCTTGTTCGCAAATGAGGGCAATGGTACTTGATGAGTTAACAGATCATTAATAATAATAATAATAATAATAATAATAATAATAATAATAATAATAATCGTTACAATAACAGAACTCAGATTCTGTGTTAATTAGCTTGCAGGAAAGTGAGCTGCAATTCAGTTCCGGTTCACAGTCTCATAAAATATAAACACACAAGCTGGTGAAATTTCGGTACGGGCCACTACCGCCCTCTGGTGGACGCTGACGGTATAACAACAGAAAGAACCACAACTCTAATACATACTAATCTGTACACAGAATATTTAATTTAGGAACTTTAGCTGGGTTACATAAACCGGTTGACGTTATTGAAAAAGTATTATTATTATTATTATTATTATTATTATTATTATTATTATTATTATTATTATTATTATTTTGTCAGTAATTCCCACAATTTATAGATTGTTATAGACTATCTATTTAAACACACACACCCCTCTCCCTTGTAGAAATATCTACTTAACGGTTGGTTCCACAGACCCCCGTTAGCGCTGATTTTAAATCGGCGGGCAAACTGAGGAAAAATAACATCACCCGCCGTTTACATGAAGAACACGCCGGTTACCCTGCCTATCGCTTTATCCCGGATGCAGGGCCGCTATGCGGATTCTGCAGCCGCGCAGCTCCGGGGTGAAGACTCATCCAGCCGGCGGAGGAGGCAGTCCGACAAAGAGGAACGCGGACGAACACGTGAGTAAAATGCATGACAGTGCAGAGCAGGAGGGGCAGATCAAGGGCTGTCTAAACTGCACTTGCCTCCAGTTAGTTAGAGACTAATCGACCCTACCCACCTCCCTTCACCCTGCATCTCAGCATAGCCTTGCATAAAATACCCTGCCTGTTGTAAAACGCCTCCCGTATTTTGTTACAGCGAGTCCAACCTTTTTTGTTGTCGTTCCTCAATTTCTCCTGCAGGGCGGCGCTCTATTCTACACCTGGTGCCGGTTTCCACGGAAACGTACGGTGAGTGCGAATCACTTTTGCCAAACCCTGGCCTAGGAGAATATAAATATCAGACAGAGGCATACACAGATTTAATAAAAATAAACACCTCCCATTAATCATGGGGACCATCGGCGCGTCACTCTGAGGCTGTCTCTCCAGGGGTCCAGGGGATCTCATCCATTGCCTGTATCTGTTAAGACTAGCGGTGAGTACTGTGTCCGATCAACAGCGTTCAATGTGGAACATCATGTGGGTATTTGGAAGTAATAAAGGATTTGAAACACGGCCCGGTTTCGTCCTTGTAGAGTGACACAGCATTATTATTATTATTATTATCATTATTATTATTATTATTATTATTAATTTCTTAGCAGACGCCCTTATCCAGGGCGACTTACAATTGTTACAAGATATCACATTATTTTTACATACAATTACCCATTTATACAGTTGGGTTTTTACTGGAGCAATCTAGGTAAAGTACCTTGCTCAAGGGTACAGCAGCAGTGTCCCCCACCTGGGATTGAACCCACAACCCTCCGGTCAAGAGTCCAGTGCCCTAACCACTACCCCACACTGCTGCCCAGTTCATTCCATGTTTACCGCCCGGCTGACTCTGTTTAGTATTTGTGTTCACAGAAGCTGTGGACAGCACTGTAATCCTCTGGAGAGCCAGCTCCTTGCAGGGGAACGCCTTTGAACCGAGCCCAGCTGCCACTGCCATCAAGGAGGATGGATTCTACTACATATACAGCCAGGTAATGACAGGGCAGCTAGCATTCCACACCACGCGACCGTGCCTTTACCAGGGGAGACCCTCGGGGACCCCTGCGCTCCCCTGACTGTGTGACTCCCCCCTGCACACCACGCGGCCGTGCCTTTACCAGGGGAGACCCTCGGGGACCCCTGCGCTCCCCTGACTGTGTGACACCCCCCTGCACACCGCGCGACCGTGCCTTTACCAGGGGAGACCCTCGGGGACCCCTGCGCTCCCCTGACTGTGTGACTCCCCCCTGCACACCACACGTCCGTGCCTTTACCAGGGGAGACCCTCGGGGACCCCTGTGCTACCCTGACTGTGTGACTCCCCCCTGCACACCACGCGGCCGTGCCTTTACCAGGGGAGACCCTCGGGGACCCCTGCGCTCCCCTGACTGTGTGACTCCCCCCTGCACACCACGCGGCCGTGCCTTTACCAGGGGAGACCCTCGGGGACCCCTGCGCTCCCCTGACTGTGTGACTCCCCCCTGCACACCACGCGACCGTGCCTTTACCAGGGGAGACCCTCGGGGACCCCTGCGCTCCCCTGACTGTGTAACTCCCCCCTGCACACCACGCGGACGTGCCTTTACCAGGGGAGACCCTCGGGAACCCCTGCGCTCCCCTGACTGTGCGAATCCCCCCTGCACACCACGCGGCAGTGCCTTCACCAGGGGAGACCCTCGGGGGACCCCGAACCTGAACTGAAGCGCTGGTGTTTGGTTTCAGGTCTTGTTCCACGACTGGACCTTCTTGATGGGTCAGGTGGTCATGAAGGTAGGGGGGGGAGAGAGCAGAGGGAACGAGTCGACCAGACTGCTGACTTGCTTCACGAGCATGCCGGAGAACGCAGAGCAAGCTTACAACACCTGCTTCAGTGCCGGTGAGTGCTGCCTCTCGCTCTCACACCACGAGCTCTGCAGAGCGCCTCGTCCAGAGAGGTGAACAGCACGGTGACGCCCTCAGAGAAGGGAGTCTTATCACCCCTCCCCACGAAGTCTCTTTAAACATTTCTCTGGGAATAAAACCGAACTTACCAGACCTCTGTGCTTTACAATGCTTCCCTATGCTTTACCAGACCTCTCTGTTCTTTACAATGCTTCCCTATGCTTTACCAGACCTCTCTGTTCTTTACAATGCTTCCCTATGCTTTACCAGACCTCTCTGTGCTTTACAATGCTTCCCTATGCTTTACCAGACCTCTCTGTGCTTTACAATGCTTCCCTATGCTTTACCAGACCTCTCTGTACTTTACAATGCTTCCCTATGCTTTACCAGACCTCTCTGTGCTTTACAATGCTTCCCTATGCTTTACCAGACCTCTCTGTGCTTTACAATGCTTCCCTATGCTTTACCAGACCTCTCTGTGCTTTACAATGCTTCCCTATGCTTTACCAGACCTCTCTGCTTTACTGCACTGTGCTGTGTTTTGACTGCAGGGTATTTGTTAAGGCATTGCTGTGCTGTGCTGTGTTTTGACTGCAGGGTATTTGTTAAGGCATGGCTGTGCTGTGCTGTGTTTTGACTGCAGGGTATTTGTGTAAGGCGTGGCTGTGCTGTGCTGTCCTGACATCCTCTCTCTCTGACAGGCGTCTACTTTCTGGAGAAAGGCTCTGTGCTGCAGCTCTCCGTTCCGCGGTTCAACGCTGGGATCCAGCTAGCAGATCACTCCACCTTCATGGGGGTGATCCAGCTTTAGCAGGGCGCTAGACACACACAGAGACAGTCTGAACGAATGTCACTTTCACCCCCGCCCCTTTTTTTTGAGAAATGGTTTGTGCCAGAAGACTTTTGTTTTTCAGTGCACGAGGAGAGAGACCCGAGACAAGAAAAAATAAACCTTACAACATTATTTACACGTTTGTATGTGTGAAGAATATTATGTATTTAAAATAAATAAATTAATTAATTAATCAATAAATAAATAAATAAATAAATAAATAAATACAATGTCTGTACCCTTTTATAAAAGTGCATTCTATTGCGCATTCATTATAGGTATTAAAAAAAACTGTATATATACAGTACAACTATAAAAAAATGTGGATTTCAAAAACTCGTGATGTCATAACACAACATCGTGATGTCATAACACTGACTCGTGATGTCACGGCCAGCGTTGCCTAACAAAACAAAAAAACTACGAGTTTGTCAAAGTCAAACATGGCTAAACGGAGGCCGCCCGCGAGTCGCGGGGTGAGAGCGGCGAGGTCACGAAGCAACGGAGGGCTTCGAGTTCTTACAGGCGGGAGCGGGGGCTCCCAGGGCGGGAGGAGCGCTCTCTCGGCTCCCCTAACCCGCGAACGGGAGCGGAGCGGGCACTCTCACGCCGCGGTCAGCGTGTTACTGTTCCTGATGGAAGTGTTCTGCTCCACGATCTTCCTGCTTCCGTGAACTTATAGCTGAATTAAAGACAAATAAAAACACAATACTCCTGGGCGGCCTCGTTGCAAACAAAATAGTATTGCAAGCTTGTTTTTTCTTGTATCATTTATATATATATATAAGATAGATTTTAAAATGGTAAAAAGGGACGTACATGATTGATTTATGTATCTATCTATCTATAGATAGATAGATACATAAATCGCCTTCTTAAGACTCACCTCTTCAAACAGCACCTGTAGAACTCCTCTGTTTGTATCCTGGGACACTATCACCCTTCATTTAAATATGCTTTATTTTGCTCTTATCTGCCCCCTATTTTACTGCATTTAATCCTGTACTTCAGAATACTGTAATCTGCCAAGTGTTTAACCTGTAGTATTTTGTATTTAATCACATCCTGATGTAACTATCACTATTTTTTCATATCCTGATGTAACTATCACTATTATCTGCTGTATTATTGAATTGTGGTTTGTCACACTTGAACAAAAGTTATTATATTTCTTGCTCTTATTGTATTACTTGTATTGTAACACTTGAAATGTATTTGCTTACGATTGTAAGTCGCCCTGGATAAGGGCGTCTGCTAAGAAATAAATAATAATAATAATAATAATAATAATAATAATAATATACTGGGACAAGCTAGCAATTTTATAAAGCAGGAAAAACACAGGGTGGGTGGGACTGTAAAGTCTAATGCCCTCGATATTGCTAGAGCGCTGGTTTTGTCCAGAGTTAGACTCGATTTTAAATTCTTATTTTGTGATTCACGATGACCTGGACAGCTTTAACACGCCCTTGGCGTGCGGGTGGGGCTGTGTGTCTGATTGAGGACCAAACACAGGAAGTGTCTCTGGTTCTGTGATTTGAATGTGCTTTCCTTACATTTCAGGGTGATGAGACAGTAACATGAATGCGTTTTTGCTATGGCTGTTTATCCTCTGGAGTTGATTAAAATAAAGGATATTTTGAAAAAGCAATATATATATATATATATATATATATATATTATTTATTTCTTAGCAGACGCCCTTATCCAGGGCGACTTACAATTGTTACAAGATATCATATTATACATTATTTCACATTATACAGATATCACATTATTTTACTTACAATTATCCATTTATACAGTTGGATTTTTACTGGAGCAATCTAGGTAAAGTACCTTGCTCAAGGGTACAGCAGCAGTGTCCCCCACCTGGGATTGAACCCACGACCCTCCGGTCAAGAGTCCAGAGCCCTGACCACTACTCCACACTGCTGCTATGTCTGTCTATATATGTCTGTCTGCATCTCTCTCTATATTTTTTAATTTGAAAAAGTAAAGTCCGTCTTCAGCTGGGTGAAATGTATTAATATATCAACAGCTTGAAAGGATAGATCACTACCGTGTACAGAAACGAAAACGAGATGGTTTAAATAATAATAATAATAATAATAATAATAATAATAATAATAATAATAATAATTTTTCAAGACGTTTCGGACAAAAGCCTTTCTTGAGCTGTGTGGGAAAAAAAGTCAACTTGTTATGAAGAATTCTGTGGATGACGTCACGATGATGTCACAATAGAATGCCCATCCCATGAGGTTCAAAGGTTAAGGTTCACTCAGCAGCACACGCTCCAAAATAGAAAAGTCTGCCTATATTGTTGCTCGTTAAGCTTTAATATGTGTCATTGTAAGACAAACAAAGTGAGGAAAATACAGAAAATTGTGAATTTATTTATGAATATAGGTTAAAACTTTACTGTGTATTTTACCTTTAGTTCAGGCTACGAGAATAAATCCCAAATCTATCTACTGTGTTTAATTTGGTTTTTAACATCAAGCATCAGTACATTTACTAAAAATATTAATAACAAATTCATATGTTAATATTTTTAAACTTTTTAGCGGCGCAGTAAACGCGTCAGCGAGAGAGACAGAGGGGGGCGGGGCAGGAGGCGTGAGGTCACAATGCCAGACAGACGTCACGGCTAGCGTGGCTTGGGGACTCGGAGACGGTGACGTCATACGCCGGAAAGGTATTTAAGCGTCGGATTTCTGAAAAATAAGCATCGCAAACATGGCAAGGAGAAGGAGACGACATGCCAGCACGAAGCTGAAACGGCGCAGGCGCCGCAGGAGGCACGGGAAAAAAAGCAAACACTGACGGGAGAAGACAGCAGGTGAAAAAAGCGCCTCACGACCCGGAGAAAGAGAGCGAGAAAACAAAAAAAAAAGAGAAAGAAAACGTGCACGGGGTCGGGGTTCGAGGAACGCACTCTTCTGAATTGTTGTAGCGATCTGCTAATGCGGAACAGTCATCAAATAACTGAGCCGTGTTTGTAATCAAATAAAAAACCTTGAAAAAAAAACAAAGCGTGTGTTGTATATGTGTGTGACTGTGCAGCCCAGAGTCTATAGAGAAGGGAAAGTAGGTTTGGTCCACATTGGGTGGAACTAAGTTAGGAGTTAGGAGACCCAATTAATAATAATAATAATAATAATAATAATAATAATAATAATAATAATAATTGGCAGGCGCCTTTATGCCAGGCGACTCACGCAGGTGTTCCAGGGCAGCGCAGGGTTACAATGCAAGCTTCATATTGAAACACAGTGTAGTTTACAGCAAGTGCAAATAATAACACTACTAGAATCCAATATGAACTAGGATGCTGTGTATAATAATAACACTACTAGAATCCAATATGAACTAGGATGCTGTGTATAATAATAACACTACTAGAATACAATATGTACTAGGACGCTATGTATAATAATAACACTACTAGAATCCAATATGAACTAGGATGCTATGTATAATAATAACACTACTAGAATCCAATATGAACTAGGATGCTCTGTATAATAATAACACTACTAGAATACAATATGAACTAGGATGCTGTGTATAATAATAACACTACTAGAATCCAATATGAACTAGGATGCTATGTATAATAATAACACTGCTTGAATCCAATATGAACTAGGATGCTGTGTATAATAATAACACTACTAGAATCCAATATCGAATTAGGATGCTCTGTATAATAATAACACTACTAGAATCCAATATGAACTAGGATGCTGTGTATAATAATAACACTACTAGAATACAATATGAACTAGGATGCTCTGTATAATAATAACACTACTAGAATCCAATATGAACTAGGATGCTATGTATAATAATAACACTACTAGAATCCAATATGAACTAGGATGCTCTGTATAATAATAACACTACTAGAATCCAACATGAACTAGGATGCTCTGTATAATAATAACACTACTAGAATCCAATATGAACTAGGATGCTCTGGATAATAATAACACTACTAGAATACAATCTGAACTAGGATGCAGCCAGTTAGGATTATAGCGAGTTATATCTACAGTGACATGTTAGTAGTTCAATAATACATCACCTGAGGATCCAGTAACGCGGTCCTGAGTGCAGGCGAGTCCAGGGCAGAGCAGGAGCGGCGGATCAGGAGACAGGGGGGTCTTGAGGAGGCGGTGAGAGACGGAACGGTCCTGAAGTTCTCCGGTCGCTGGTCGCACACCGAGTGATAATGCCTTCTATTCGAACATTGGTGTGGGTGACTGTGGAATACCCCTGTCCTCCTGAAGAGGGCGCTGACGAGCGCAAAGAGGCGCTAATCTGAACAGAACCAACGTTGGGTTTTTTCAACGCTATTTCAAAATGTAGACAGAGGGTAATCCTGCGATTTATAACCAGATTTCTGCTGTATGATTTGGAAGTTACTAACAAGTCGCGTGTAAAAGGTCTTAGTCGTTGAAGTGAGTTTGACAGATCAGCCTGAGTAAAGCGACCTCTCTTGCGATACGTCACAGCCTACAGCTCTGACCACACGATTAGTATCACCTGTCCTGAACCCTTAATTGAACGATTCATTAGCTTAATTAGACCTCTTGTAATTGTTTTCAGCTTTTAAAACAGTTGGCGATTTCAAGTTAAGTATAAAATTATAAGTAACACAGTCGCTCGCTTCAAATCAACTCCCAGGACCCGCTTGTTCTCTCTCGCTTTTCAATGCTCTTCACTCTTATCTGATTCGTGAGATTCTGTGTGACACACACATCCACAGTGTGTAGAATTCACATCCTAGCCTTGTATTTCATGTAATATGCCTGTATTTAATGTATTTGCATTGTTTTGTACTGTTTGTATTTAATGGACTGTGCCAGGCTGTATCTCGCTGTATTTAATGTATTTGCATTGTTTTGTACTGTTTGTATTTAATGGACTGTGCCAGGCTGTATTTCGCTGTATTTAATGTATTTGCATTGTTTTGTACTGTTTGTATTTAATGGACTGTGCCAGGCTGTATTTCACTGTATTTAATGTATTTGCATTGTTTTGTACTGTTTGTATTTAATGGACTGGGCCAGGCTGTATTTCACTGTATTTAATGTATTTGCATTGTTTTGTACTGTTTGTATTTAATGGACTGTGCCAGGCTGTATTTCACTGTATTTAATGTATTTGCATTGTTTTGTACTGTTTGTATTTAATGGACTGTGCCAGGCTGTATCTCACTGTATTTAATGTATTTGCATTAAATACAGTGAGATACAGAGAGAGAGAGAGAGAGAGAGAGAGAGAGAGAGAGAGAGAGAGAGAGAGAGAGAGAGAGAGAGAGAGAGAGAGAGAGAGGGTAATGCAACACTTTTGGCCAGAGCTGTAGCAACGCTTTGATTTATTAAAGATATTATATTATTTATTATAGATATTATATTATTATAGAAAGATATGTACAACATATCGAAACGTTGGGCAGCTGGCTCTTTGATATATATAGTACTCCTAACTATTACTAAAACACAAGAGTGTTTCATTTTTGGTATGTTTATGCACAGGACGGACATTAAAAAGTGAACATTTTTCTTAGCAAAAAAAAAAAAAAAAGAATGACGTCAGATGACCTAATCACAATGCAACCCCGTGACGTCAGGCGGCGTGTAGGGTCTGGGTCACAATGCTAACGCGGCCGGGTCCCCTATATAAGCGCGGCTTTTGGGATGCAAAATTCATTACAAACATGGCGAGGAGAAGGAGACGCTCCAGCCGCCCTCAGCGCAGACGGAGGCGCCGGAGACACGGGAGGAGGCGCCGGGGACACAGATAGAGAGCCACCGAGCAGCGAACCGAGCCGACCAGAATGACCAACACCTCCCTGCACTTTGAAACTCTCCGGCCGCAGTGTCTTCCCATACCAGCCGCTCCCGATAGAAAAAAAAGCAGCTGTGTTTGTAATCGAATAAAATAATTAAAAAAACAAAACAATAACGCGTCTGAATATTCATAGCTGTGTGTATAAGGATAATAAAAAATAGAAAAACATTTAAATGATTAAAAAATCATTTATTTCAGGACGTTTCGAGCAAAAATCATTCTTCAGCTGTGTAGAAATAATATATAAATGACTACACTGCTCCACACTAGGGCAGCAGTGTGGAGTAGTGGTTAGGGCTCTGGACTCTTGACCGGAGGGTCGTGGGTTCAATCCCAGGTGGGGGACACTGCTGCTGTACCCTTGAGCAAGGTACTTTACCTAGATTGCTCCAGTAAAAACCCAACTGTATAAATGGGGAATTGTATGTAAAAATAATGTGATATCTTGTAACAACTGTAAGTCGCCCTGGATAAGGGCGTCTGCTAAGAAATTATTAATAATAATAATAATAATAATAATATTATTAATAAATAACTCCGCACTTGTCACTCTCCGGAGACACACAGATAGTTTGTATTGGAGTGCAGCTCTCGGGTCCCGCAGTACTGTTTCTTTTTTATAAAGCGTCTCTTGTGTTATCAGCTCGGTGGAGCGAAAGCAACAGAGGCAGCCCATTCAAGCACCAAATTATCTTCTCTTTGAAAAAACAAATAAAAAACCAGAACACAAGCTGCATTTATTGATGTAATTCGATACACTGCATTTAGACTTTTGCGGGACAACAAAATGAGAGTAAAGTTATCATAACAATAAAACTGAAAATGCAATCAGCAGGGCCGCCTTCAGCTAGGGCCTCGACCTTTTTTAAAAACAGTCTTTAAATAAATACATACATACATAGAAATAAACACAAAACCGCTAGAGCAGGGATAGGCTGATAACAAACAGACTGACCGGATCAAATCAAAACGTGTGGGCTTCAGTTCAGTAAAATAAGAGCCGTGCGGAGCGCTCTGCTGAGCTTGCCCGCTGGCCAGGCGTTGTTTTTGGACAGCGGTGTGCGGGTCGCGTCCAGCCCCGCGCCTCCCCGTTCAATTAAATCAGCCGAGATGCCGATTGATTCCAAGTCTAAGGGTTTTGATTTGATCCGCCTTCTGCGGGGATGCCTATAAACGAGATGCGGAATCTCAAGGGCTCCGTCCTGCTTAAATAAACACATCTGAAATGTGGGGGTGCAACCTGGATTGCGGTTTTGGGGATCCCGGGATATGTCTTTTAAAAAAACCTTCTTAAACTTTTTTTGAAGTAAAAATAAATAGATTTAAAAAAACAAACAAACAAACACACACACATTTTTAATGTTCGTTTTTGTGCCCCAGAGGAAGTTAAAAACCCCACACATTCACATTTATCAGTTGATTCATTTTCAGGGCTTATTCTTATGTAATAAATTAACAATTTGTATTTTTATTTTTTAAATATATATATGTTTTTGTTGTTTTTATTTTATTTTTTTTCTTTCCGGAAGCTATCCTGGGTTTCCGGTAAATATATGTATATGTATATATATAAAGATTCATCATCATCATCATCATCATCATCATCATCATCCTCATCATCATCCTCATCATCCTCATCATCCTCATCATCATCATCATCATCCTCATCTATCATCATCCTCATCTATCATCATCCTCATCATCATCCTCTTCATCATCCTCATCTATCATCATCATCATCATCCTCTTCATCATCCTCATCTATCATCATCCTCATCATCTTTATCATCATCCTCATCTATCATCATCCTCATCATCTGTATCATCATCATCCTCATCATCTTTATCATCATCCTCATCTATCATCATCCTCATCATCTGTATCATCATCATCCTCATCATCTTTATCATCATCCTCATCTATCATCATCCTCATCTATCATCATCCTCATCATCATCCTCATCATCTTTATCATCATCCTCATCTATCATCATCCTCTTCATCATCCTCATCAATCATCATCCTCATCATCTTTATCATCATCCTCATCCTCATCTATCATCATCCTCATCATCATCCTCATCTATCATCATCCTCATCTTCATCTATCATCATCCTCATCATCTTTATCATCATCCTCATCCTCATCATCTTTATCATCATCATCCTCATCATCTTTATCATCATCCTCATCTATCATCATCCTCATCATCATCCTCATCATCTTTATCATCATCCTCATCTATCATCATCCTCATCATCATCCTCATCATCTTTATCATCATCTTCATCTATCATCATCCTCATCATCATCCTCATCATCCTAATCTTCATCCTCATCATCTTCATCCTCATCGATTTATTATTTTTTTGATTTTTTTTTTTTTTTTCAGTTTTCATTTTTCGTCGTTAAAAACAAAAACAAAAAAAGAACCCCCCCCCCCCCCCCCCATGCACAAGCGTTCTGCGCACAGCCGGAATCTTCTGCAGAGAAATTAAAGTCTGGCTCTCTTGTAGTTCTGTACAGGCAGAGTCCGAACTGTCCTTGTACCCGCTGAACGAAAAGCAAAACAACGCAACAGCCGCGTCTCTTTAGTAGTTTGTTTAAAAAAAAAAAAAAAAAAAAAGTTGAAAGAAAATTGGAGGCAGAAGGCGGGGGGGGGGGGTGCGTCCATTCTTGCCCCCCCCCTCCCCTCTCGCAGAGTTGCAGACGACTGGACGGTCAGACAGACGGACGGACGGACGGACAGTAGCGCCTCCTTCACAGTCTCTCTCTCCCCGGAACCCATATGTAAGGTCCAGATTGCTCTTCGATCACTCTCTTGATTTTGTGGTAGATTTCCTCGAAGCTCTCCCCTTCCACGATAGCTGGAATAAAAAAAAAACAGGACAGAGGGGGGCTTTGAATGTACGACAATGGGATTGGTCAAGCAGACCAGCGTTTGGGCTCCAGTGCCTTCATCAGCGTTACTGAAACTAAACTGAGTCAAGCAGACCAGCGTTTGGGCTCCAGTGCCTTCATCAGTGTTACTGAAACTAAACTGAGTCAAGCAGACCAGCGTTTGGGCTCTAGTGCCTTCATCAGTGTTATTGAACCTAAACTGAGTCAAGCAGACCAGCGTTTGGGCTCCAGTGCCTTCATCAGCGTTACTGAAACTAAACTGAGTCAAGCAGACCAGCGTTTGGGCTCTAGTGCCTTCATCAGTGTTATTGAACCTAAACTGAGTCAAGCAGACCAGCGTTTGGGCTCTAGTGCCTTCATCAGTGTTATTGAAACTAAACTGAGTCAAGCAGACCAGCGTTTGGGCTCTAGTGCCTTCATCAACGTTATTGAAACTAAACTGAGTCAAGCAGACCAGCGTTTGGGCTCTAGTGCCTTCATCAGCGTGATTGAAACTAAACTGAGTCAAGCAGACCAGCGTTTGGGCTCCAGTGCCTTCATCAGTGTTATTGAAACTAAACTGAGTCAAGCAGACCAGCGTTTGGGCTCCAGTGCCTTCATCAGTGTTATTGAAACTAAACTGAGTCAAGCAGACCAGCGTTTGGGCTCTAGTGCCTTCATCAGTGTTATTGAAACTAAACTGAGTCAAGCAGACCAGCGTTTGGGCTCTAGTGCCTTCATCAGTGTTATTGAAACTAAACTGAGTCAAGCAGACCAGCGTTTGGGCTCCAGTGCCTTCATCAGTGTTATTGAAACTAAACTGAGTCAAGCAGACCAGCGTTTGGGCTCTAGTGCCTTCATCAGTGTTATTGAAACTAAACTGAGTCAAGCAGACCAGCGTTTGGGCTCCAGTGCCTTCATCAGTGTTATTGAAACTAAACTGAGTCAAGCAGACCAGCGTTTGGGCTCTAGTGCCTTCATCAGTGTTATTGAAACTAAACTGAGTCAAGCAGACCAGCGTTTGGGCTCTAGTGCCTTCATCAGTGTTATTGAAACTAAACTGAGTCAAGCAGACCAGCGTTTGGGCTCCAGTGCCTTCATCAGTGTTATTGAAACTAAACTGAGTCAAGCAGACCAGCGTTTGGGCTCTAGTGCCTTCATCAGTGTTACTGAAACTAAACTGAGTCAAGCAGACCAGCGTTTGGGCTCTAGTGCCTTCATCAGTGTGACTGAAACTAAACTGAGTCAAGCAGACCAGCGTTTGGGCTCCAGTGCCTTCATCAGCGTTATTGAAACTAAACTGAGTCAAGCAGACCAGCGTTTGGGCTCCAGTGCCTTCATCAGCGTTACTGAAACTAAACTGAGTCAAGCAGACCAGCGTTTGGGCTCTAGTGCCTTCATCAGTGTTATTGAACCTAAACTGAGTCAAGCAGACCAGCGTTTGGGCTCTAGTGCCTTCATCAGTGTTATTGAAACTAAACTGAGTCAAGCAGACCAGCGTTTGGGCTCTAGTGCCTTCATCAACGTTATTGAAACTAAACTGAGTCAAGCAGACCAGCGTTTGGGCTCTAGTGCCTTCATCAGCGTGATTGAAACTAAACTGAGTCAAGCAGACCAGCGTTTGGGCTCCAGTGCCTTCATCAGTGTTATTGAAACTAAACTGAGTCAAGCAGACCAGCGTTTGGGCTCCAGTGCCTTCATCAGTGTTATTGAAACTAAACTGAGTCAAGCAGACCAGCGTTTGGGCTCTAGTGCCTTCATCAGTGTTATTGAAACTAAACTGAGTCAAGCAGACCAGCGTTTGGGCTCTAGTGCCTTCATCAGTGTTATTGAAACTAAACTGAGTCAAGCAGACCAGCGTTTGGGCTCCAGTGCCTTCATCAGTGTTATTGAAACTAAACTGAGTCAAGCAGACCAGCGTTTGGGCTCTAGTGCCTTCATCAGTGTTATTGAAACTAAACTGAGTCAAGCAGACCAGCGTTTGGGCTCCAGTGCCTTCATCAGTGTTATTGAAACTAAACTGAGTCAAGCAGACCAGCGTTTGGGCTCTAGTGCCTTCATCAGTGTTATTGAAACTAAACTGAGTCAAGCAGACCAGCGTTTGGGCTCTAGTGCCTTCATCAGTGTTATTGAAACTAAACTGAGTCAAGCAGACCAGCGTTTGGGCTCCAGTGCCTTCATCAGTGTTATTGAAACTAAACTGAGTCAAGCAGACCAGCGTTTGGGCTCTAGTGCCTTCATCAGTGTTATTGAAACTAAACTGAGTCAAGCAGACCAGCGTTTGGGCTCCAGTGCCTTCATCAGTGTTATTGAAACTAAACTGAGTCAAGCAGACCAGCGTTTGGGCTCTAGTGCCTTCATCAGTGTTATTGAAACTAAACTGAGTCAAGCAGACCAGCGTTTGGGCTCTAGTGCCTTCATCAGTGTTATTGAAACTAAACTGAGTCAAGCAGACCAGCGTTTGGGCTTCATCAGTAAATCACACAAATGAAGACTGTACTCAGTGATTCGTTTTAAAACGAAAAATATTGATATTTTTATTGAAATAAAATCCCCCCCCCCCCCCCCCCCCCAAGGGTCGTAAAATGGTTCGGTCCAAAACTCAACCACCACAACAATGTCTGGCAAATACTTGACTGTGATTGGTCGGTTTGCGCGGCGCGGGTTTTTCTATGTGTTAGGAGGAGGGTTTTTACCTGAGAAGCACTCTGTGAATTCCTGCTCGAGTTTCACCGCCCGGTCAAAAGCTTTCCGAGCTTGATCCTCCGTCAACCTCTTATTAATTTCTCTGAAAAAAACAATACAAAAAAAAAAAAACTTACAGCATTATTCTTATTATTATTAATGAGCCGTTCAGCAGACGCTTTGATCCAAAGCGACTTACAGAGACTAGGGGGGGTGAACTCTGCATCATCAACAACTGCTGCTGCAAATAAAGTCATTTTTAATTCTCGCTTTAAAAAGCAGTGATCACAATTAGTACAAAAATAACCCACATATAATTGAGTAGCGGGACCGTCCCAAACACTCACATGATGTTCTCCAGTGATTTGGGTCTGATGAACACAGCGATGGGGTGCAGCTGGGCCGCTTGCAGTCTCCGCACTGCGTTCGCCGAAACATCCAGGATGCAATGCTTTACTTGCTGTGTG
Organism: Acipenser ruthenus; assembly: GCF_902713425.1. Taxonomy (NCBI): domain Eukaryota; kingdom Metazoa; phylum Chordata; class Actinopteri; order Acipenseriformes; family Acipenseridae; genus Acipenser; species Acipenser ruthenus. Next base: position 63,760 of record NW_026708322.1, read on the forward strand.
GGGAGAAGAGAGGGGAGAGAGGCTTCACCAGACCTCTCTGTGCTTTACAATGCTTCCCTATGCTTTACCAGACCTCTCTGTGCTTTACAATGCTTCCCTATGCTTTACCAGACCTCTCTGTGCTTTACAATGCTTCCCTATGCTTTACCACACCTCTCTGTGCTTTACAATGCTTCCCTATGCTTTACCAGACCTCTCTGTGCTTTACAATGCTTCCCTATGCTTTACCAGACCTCTCTGTGCTTTACAATGCTTCCCTATGCTTTACCACACCTCTCTGTGCTTTACAATGCTTCCCTATGCTTTACCACACCTCTCTGTGCTTTACAATGCTTCCCTATGCTTTACCACACCTCTCTGTGCTTTACAATGCTTCCCTATGCTTTACCAGACCTCTCTGTGCTTTACAATGCTTCCCTATGCTTGACCAGACCTCTCTGTGCTTTACAATGCTTCCCTATGCTTTACCAGACCTCTCTGTGCTTTACAATGCTTCCCTATGCTTTACCAGACCTCTCTGTGCTTTACAATGCTCCCCTATGCTTTACCAGACCCCTCTGTGCTTTACAATGCTTCCCTATGCTTTACCAGACCGCTCTGTGCTTTACAATGCTTCCCTATGCTTTACCACACCTCTCTGTGCTTTACAATGCTTCCCTATGCTTTAACACACCTCTCTGTGCTTTACAATGCTTCCCTATGGGTGTGGGTTTGCAGTGGCTGTGCCCGTACCTGCTCTGCCACCTCCCTGACAGACTGCACGCTGGTCCCGTACAGGTGGCTGTTGTACTGGCCCGCCTCGATGAACTTGTGGCTCTGGATGTCCTTCTCCATCTGCTCCCGCGATGACACAAAGTGGTAATCCCTCCCGTCCACCTCGTACTCCCGCTTGGGCCGCGTGGTGTCTGAGAGGGGAGGGGGGGAGGGGAGGGAGATTACTCCAACAGCAATCTGAACTCTCTTTGATTACATGATGTTAAATAAAATATCTGAATTCTGTTCATATTGTTTTGTCTCTCTGTGTGTCCGTCTGGCTCTGTGTGTGTGTGTGTGTGTGTGTATGCGTCTGTCTGTGTGTGTCTGTCCGTCTGTGTGTGTCCGGCTGTCTCTGTGTGTGTGTCCGGCTGTCTCTGTGTGTGTGTCCGGCTGTCTCTGTGTGTGTGTCTCTGTGCGTGTGTCAGGCTGTCTCTGTCTGTCTGTCTCTGTGTCCGTGTGTCAGTCTGTCTCTGTGTGCCTCTCTTTCTCTGTGTGTGTGTCTGTGTGTCTGTCTGTCTCTGTCTCTGTGTGTGTCCGTGTGTCCGTCTGTCTCTGTGTGTCCGTGTGTCCCAAAGTGAAGGCACTCACGTGGCACGCAGGATCCAAACTTGTCTGGGAATTCGGAGAGGAGGTCGTCATTCACCCTGTCCTTCGTGGGACCGAGGATGATGATGGGACGGGCGTACTGGACTGGAAAAACAAACACACAAATATAATCATCAGCATCATCATCATTATTATTATCTGTCCAAATCACCTCATGCAGGAAGCGTTGATGAAGCGAGAGACAATCTGTGCTGCTGCTGGAACAGAAAACACAAGAAGAGTCCAGAAATTGTCATTTTTTATTTTATATATATATATAAAAGTTACCTTCAATCTGCATGACTGTCTCGTAACTCTGAACGAAATCCTCTCTCCCTGCAGGAAGAAAACAGAGAAACGTTACAGCTGATTAGCTCTATCTGAACAGAATTGAGATCTTTCATTTAACATCATGCAACTCAAAAGAGAGAGAGAGAGAGAGAGAGAGAGAGAGAGAGGGATATATAAGATGCAGTGTAAGTGGAGCTGTGAGATGCCCGCGTTGGGTTTTCAGTACCTTGTGATCCGATGCTGTCTCTGCTCCGGTCCTGCACAGTGAAGAGAAGAGGAACACAAGAGATTTTATTAGTTTTTATTTTGTTTACGACTGTAAGTCACCCTGGATAAGGGCGTCTGCTAAGAAATAAATAATAATAATGATAATAATAATAATAATAATAATAATAATAATAATAATAATGTGAATATCAAACAGCTTCTCAACACACACAGACACACACACACACAAAGACTGAGACATACACACAGACACACACACACACTCAACAATTATGTCCGAGATGCTGAGCGCTGCCCCCTCTCTCTCACCCTGTCCTTCGTCTTTAGTCTGGACCATTCTTTTCTTTCTACCCTGGAGAGAGAAAAAAAGAGAAAAAGAGAAAACGCATTTTAAAAAATGGCTCCTGGCTACAATCACACATATTGTATAACCAAGTCTCCTCCTCGTCTCTCCCCTCCTCACTCTGGGGGATGAAGCCGCTCCCTCCCCCCCACCTCTCCCTGACCTCTCCCCGCTCCTCACCTCCTCACTCTGGGGGATGAAGCCGCTCCCTCCCTCCCCACCTCTCCCTGACCTCTCCCCGCTCCTAACCTCCTCACTCTGGGGGATGAAGCCGCTCCCTCCCTCCCCACCTCTCCCTGACCTCTCCCTGCTCCTCACCTCCTCACTCTGGGGGATGAAGCCGCTCCCTCCCCCCCCACCTCTCCCTGACCTCTCCCCGCTCCTCACCTCCTCTTGCTGGGGATGAAGCCGCTCTCCTCCCCCTCCCCCTCGGGGCTCACTCTCCTGGCCTGCCACCACTCCTCGTCTCCGGTGTCGATCACGTGCAGCACCTCTCCGAACTGGAACCCCAGGGCCTGGCTCAGGAAGCCGCAGTCCTTCGTCTTGTCGTAGTGGAACAGAGCCCTGAGAGAGAGGGAGAGAGGGAGAGGGAGAGGGAGAAGGAGGGAGAGAGAGGGAGAGGGAGGGAGGGAGAGGGAGAGACAGAGGGGGGATTACAAGTGTCTCTGTGTGAGTATTTCTCTGTATGTGTACATCTCTCTCTAAGTACCTGATGTAGAATCCTCTCTTGGTGTGTGTATCTCTCTCTCTCTCTCTCTCTCATTCTCTCTCTCGCTCGCTCTCGCTCTCTCTCTCACTCTCTCTCTCTCTCGCTCTCGCTGTCTCTCGCTCTCGCTGTCTCTCGCTCTCGCTGTCTCTCTCGCTGTCTCTCGCTCTCTCTCTCTCTCGCTCTCGCTGTCTCTCTTGCTCTCGCTGTCTCTCTCGCTGTCTCTCTCGCTCTCTCTCTCTCTCTCTCCTCTCTCCTCTCAGTACCTGATGTAGAATCCTGTCTTGGTGTGTGTCTCTCTCTCTCTCTCTCTCTCTCTCTCAGTACCTGATGTAGAATCCTCTCTTGGTGTCTCTCTCTCTCTCTCTCTCTCTCTCTCTCTCTCAGTACCTGATGTAGAATCCTCTCTTGGTGTCTCTCTCTCTCTCTCTCTCTCTCTCTCTCTCAGTACCTGATGTAGAATCCTCTCTTGGTCTCTCTCTCTCTCTCAGTACCTGATGTAGAATCCTCTCTTGGTGTTGCTCCGCAGGGATGTCGTCCCGGATCCCAAGCTGTTGTTCATCAGCTGCTCCCGCAGGTCGTGAATCTTGGCCTCGAAGCGGCTGTACTCTGAAACACAAAACCACCGTTACACCTCCTTCTCTCTCCCTCCCTCCCTCTCCCTCCCTCCATCTCCTTCTCCCCATCCCTTTCTCTCCCTCTCTCTTACCCTCTGGTTTGTACTGGGAGCCTCTCTCTTACCCTCTGGTTTGTACTGGGAGTCTCTCTCTTACCCTCTGGTTTGTACTGGCTGATGATGGTGACAGTCTGGCCTGCATTCTTCAGAGCAGCAGCTGCCTGCTCATGCGTGGCGCTCCTCAAATCCACTCCGTTCACCTGGAACGAGAGACCGTGATGTCACTGCCGGGGGGGGAGGGGGGGGGGGGGCGGGAGTCTGTGTGTGTGTGTCTCTGTGTCCGTATGTCTGTCTGTGTCACTGCGTACCTCTGTCTCAGTGTCTCTGTGTGTCTCAGTCTCTCAATGTGTCTCAGTATCTCTGTGTGTCTCGGTGTCTCTGTGTGTCTCTCTGTGTGTGTCAGTGTCTCAGTCTCTCAATGTGTCTCAGTGTCTTGGTGTCTCGGTGTGTCTCAGTGTCTCAGTGTGTCTCTGTGTCTCTCTGTGTGTGTCAGTGTCTCAGTGTCTCAATGTGTCTCAGTGTCTCTGTGTGTCTTAGTGTCTCTGTGTGGCTCAGTGTCTCTGTGTGTCTCAGTGTCTCGGTGTGTCTCAGTGTCTCGGTGTCTCTGCTCACCGACAGGATCTGGTCCCCTTTGCTCAGCTCTCCGCTCAGGTCTGCCGGCCCCCCTGCCAGGATGAAGGAGATGAAGATTCCCTCCCCGTCCTCCCCGCCGACGATGTTGAACCCGAGTCCGGTGGAGCCGCGATGGATCACCACTCTCCGGGGCTCCCGGCTGCACAGACAAAACACCCACAATCCCCCAGGACAGGGTCAGACACAAACCAGCCTGACCGACACACAGCAACCCTAACAGAACTGTGCCATCGCAAAACACACAGAGCACAGTGTGATAAAGCACAGAGACAGCATGGTCAAGCATAGGGAAGCATTGTAAAGCACAGAGAGGTCTGGTAAAGCATAGGGAAGCACTGTAAAGCACAGAAAGGTACGGTAAAGCATAGGGATGCATTGTAAAGCACAGAGAGGTCTGGTAAAGCATAGGGAAGCATTGTAAAGCACAGAGAGGTCTGGTAAAGCACAGGGAAGCACTGTAAAGCACAGAGAGGTCTGGTAAAGCATAGGGAAGCATTGTAAAGCATAGAGAGGTGTGGTAAAGTATAGGGAAGCATTGTAAAGCACAGAGAGGTCTGGTAAAGCATATTTAAAAAAAAAAAAAAAATGGTAAACTAAGTCTTATATAAAAGTGATGCACTTCCTGGATCTCCTGGAGGGTAAATTGCTCCCGCCCCTTCCACACCTTCTTTCCTGTCATCAGCCAACCAGCTGCTGCATCATCTGTTGACGGACCTGCTTTACAGCCAGTGAAAGTACAGCAACCAAAGCGAGAAAGAATAAACGGTTTTACCTGGGCGTGTCATCTTCTCCCAGCATGCCTTTGGGGATGGGCGAGTATCTGTGCGGTGACGTGGGAGTGAGGGCTTGTGGGTAATCCGTGACCAGGAAGTTGGGGTGCGAGACCTCGTTGTCCATGTGGGTGGAGTATGCTGCTTGGAGGGGAAAAACACAAAAACACAAAAACAGCAGCCAGTTACTAAGGCGGTATTTTTTCTTTTTTTAAATCATGGATTTCAGGATTTTACTCATTGCTGTGTAACGTGGTGTAGTGTTGCCATTTATTTCTGAAGAATCGTGTAAATATACATCTATTTTTATCACTTAAAAATAAATACAAATGTTTGCCTTATTTGATGTGCTGCCTGTTTCACTGCCTTCAGGAACCTGGCAGGTGGAGATTGGAGAGGGTGGAGTCTGGAGAGGGGGTGGGGTCTGAAGAGGGGGCGGAGACTGGAGAGGGGGGGTGGAGTCTGCAGAGGGGAGCGGAGACTGGAGAGGGGGTGGGATCTGAAGAGGGGGTGGAGACTGGATGGGGGTGGAGTCTGGAGAGGGGGCGGGGACTGCAGAGGGGGGTGGAGACTGGATAGGGGTGGAGTCTGGAGAGGGACAGGGGCTGCAGAGGGGGTGAAGACTGGATGGGGGTGGAGTCTGGAGAGGGGGCGGGGACTGCAGAGGGGGGTGAAGACTGGATGGGGGTGGAGTCTGGAGAGGGGGTGGGGGACTGCAGAGGGGGTGGAGACTGGATGGGGGTGGAGTCTGGAGAGGGGGGCGGGGACTGCAGAGGGGGTGGAGACTCACAGCTGGTGAGGTCGGGGCGGTGCATACGAGTCGTTCAGGTACGCGGTGGTGGGTTTGGCTACTTTCAGGTAGACAACCTCGGCCGTGTTCTTCAGAGCAGCTACAGCATCCTCATGCATCACATCCTCCAGACCGACATTGTTCACCTGAGAGAGAGACGGGGGGGGGGGGGGGAGAGAGAGAGAGAGAGACGGGGGAGAGCGGAGAGAGAGAGAGAGGGGGGAGGGAGAGAGGACAGAGAGAGAAAGAGCAAGAGCGAGAGAGGGGGGAGAGAGAGAAAGGGGGGAGAGAGACAGAGATAGAGGGGAGAGAGATGGAGAGAGGGGGGATGGAGAGACACAGAGAGAGAGAGAGACACAGAGAGAGAGACAGAGAGAGAGAAAGAGAGATTGTAAAATAATGTATCAGTTCACATGCTGACTGCATGCAAAAACACACCTGTGCATAAATGACATTTTACAGC
>NW_026708323.1:0-47500 GCF_902713425.1 Acipenser ruthenus
TGTTTGTTTCTTTGTGTGTTTTTATAAAGTCTCTCTCCCTCTGTCTCTTTCTCTGTGTCCCTCTCTCCCCTCTCTCCCCCCTCTCTTTCCCTCTCTCTCTCTCTCTCTCTCCCCCTCTCTCCAGAGAGTGCTGTTATTCTGGATCTCATACTCTCTCTGCCCGAGGAGCTCCCCCTGCTGGATGGAAAGGAGCTGCAGCACCAGCTGAGGCAGGTCTACTCCAGGGTGACTGCAGCAGCCCAGCCCCCAGCCAGAGCCAATCAGAGACCTGCCCCTGCTCCTAGAGCCAATCAGAGACCTGCCCCTGCCCCTAGAGCCAATCAGAGACCCTGCCCCTGCCCCTAGAGCCAATCAGAGACCTGCCCCTGCCCCTAGAGCCAAGCCGAACGAAGAGGCCGGAACCGGCACCAATCAGGGAGCAGATGCAGCCCCTGACCAAGATGACATTTCTACAGCTGCCACCAATGAGAGTGAAGGGGCCAAGACTGCAGCCAATGAGAGTGAAGGGGCCAAGACTGCAGCCAATGAGAGTGGAGGGGCCAAGACTGCAGCCAATGAGAGTGGAGGGGCCAAGACTGCAGCCAATGAGAGTGGAGGGGCCAAGACTGCAGCCAATGAGAGTGGAGGGGCCAAGACTGCAGCCAATGAGAGTGGAGGGGGCCAAGACTGCAGCCAATGAGAGTGGAGGGGCCAAGACAGCAGCCAATGAGAGTGGAGGGGGCCAAGACTGCAGCCAATGAGAGTGAAGGGGCTAGCACAGGGACCAATGAGAGTCAAGATACTAACACGGCAGCCAATGGAAGTGTTGATACTGCTGTGGGAAAACCCACCAATCAGGAAAGCAGGCAGCGTGAAAGCGATTGGTCGAGAGCAGGGCTGTGCCCTTTGAACCCCTTCATGGTGCCCCTGAAACTGCTGGTGCGAGCAGAGAAAAGTGACATCATCGTGACATCACAGCGCTGATGTCACGCTGAGAGACTGTGTGTGTCTGTGTGTAAATAAAGCACTTTGGATTTGATATATGATACGCACAGCGCAGCCAATTAATGTGAACCGGGGGGGGGGGGGGGGAGAGAACGTAAAAGGCACAGCCAGTGTTACACACCTATACAAATAATTTATTCATTTTATCATGCATGTTTGACACATAGTAAATACAGTTTTCAGTGGCATTTTTTGGGTGAAACTGGTGTTGTTCGATCACTCTAATTCAAAGTGCATTTGTGGGGTACAGGGGGGGCACCCCCTTTCATCAGCAGCTCCCCTTCTTGCAAAACTCAAAAGGACCCCTAAATCTCAGATTGTTTGATCCGAGGTCTTTCAATTTTCATCTGGGAGAGAGGAAAAAAAAAAAAAGTTGAACAGCTTTTTCAATGTATTATCCATCCGTCCAGACACAGACAGACATACAGACAGACAGACAGGCAGGCAGGCAGACAGACACAGACAGGCAGGCAGGCAGGCAGGCAGGCAGGCAGGCAGACAGACAGACACAGACAGGCAGGCAGACAGACACAGACAGACAGACAGGCAGGCAGGCAGGCAGGCAGGCAGGCAGACAGACAGGCAGGCAGACAGACAGGCAGGCAGACACAGACAGGCAGCAGACAGACACACACAGATCAGTGGCACACTGGGGGTACAGTAACTCACCGCCATCTGTGTGTTCAGGTTCCCCAGCGAGAGGGAAAAGTTTCGCTCGTAGGCAGACCTTTCCTGCGCCCCAGAATCTCCATAACCTGCGACCCCACGGGAGAGACGGAGAGGGGTGAGAGGTCACTGCCTTGTACGTTTACATCACTGCTGGTTTTGTAGTGAATTCTTTGCTGTGTCAGGCTATCTATAGATATGGTGTGTGTGTGTGAATATAGATAGATGTGTGTGTATCTGTAGTGATATATATATATGTATATATCTATAGATAGCTGTATTGTTCAGTCACCTCTCTCGTTGAAGGTCTCAGGGTGAGAGGAGGCTCCTCTGTCAGCATTGGGCCACTTGAAATCATCTTCAAACCACTGGCTGACCAGATCCTCCTTACTGTCCCTCTCCCTGCGACACAGAAGAGGAGGTCAACAACTCTATCTAGGGTACTAGACCACACTATCTCCCTCCCTCCCAGTCCCCCTCCTCAGCTCCACTAGAGCCACACTGCCTCCCTCCCTCCCAGTCCCTCCTCAGCTCCACTACAGCCACACTGCCTCCCTCCCTCCCAGTCCCCTCCTCAGCTCCACTACAGCCACACTGCCTCCCTCCCTCCCAGTCCCCTCCTCAGCTCCACTACAGCCACACTGCCTCCCTCCCTCCCAATCCCTCCTCAGCTCCACTAGAGCCACACTGCCTCCCTCCCTCCCAGTCCCTCCTCAGCTCCACTAGAGCCACACTGCTTCCCTCCCTCCCAGTCCCTCCTCAGCTCCACTAGAGCCACACTGCCTCCCTCCCTCCCAGTCCTTCCTCAGCTCCACTAGAGCCACACTGCTTCCCTCCCTCCCAGTCCCTCCTCAGCTCCACTAGAGCCACACTGCTTCCCTCCCTCCCAGTCCCTCCTCAGCTCCACTAGAGCCACACTGCCTCCCTCCCTCCCAGTCCCTCCTCAGCTCCACAAGAACCACACTGCCTCCCTCCCTCACACTCTCAGCCTCCCTCTCTCTCCCAGCCCCTCCCTCTCTCTCCCAGCCCCTCCCTCCCTCCCTCCCCTCCCAGTCCCTCCTCAGCTCCACTAGAGCCACACTGCTTCCCTCCCTCCCAGTCCCTCCTCAGCTCCACTAGAGCCACACTGCCTCCTCCCTCCCAGTCCTTCCTCAGCTCCACTAGAGCCACACTGCTTCCCTCCCTCCCAGTCCCTCCTCAGCTCCACTAGAGCCACACTGCTTCCCTCCCTCCCAGTCCCTCCTCAGCTCCACTAGAGCCACACTACCTCCCTCCCTCCCAGTCCCTCCTCAGCTCCACAAGAACCCACACTGCCTCCCTCCCTCACACTGTCAGCCTCCCTCTCTCTCCCAGCCCCTCCCTCTCTCTCCCAGCCCCTCCCTCCCGCTCTCTCTCCCAGTCCCTCTGTGTCCTCAGTTCTCACCTCTGTTCTGTTAGTCTCTTGGTCCTGAGCTGGTAGATGAGGAGTCCTATCACAGCAGCCAGCAGCACGATGGTGGTCAGGCTCACCCCAGCGTAGACCCCGGCTTTGGAGATCTTATTCTGACAGTGGCTTCCCAGAAACCAGTGCGAGTCTGAGATCGGGCAGCTGAGAGAGAGAGAGAGAGAGGAGAGGAGGAGAGAGAGGAGAGAGAGAGAGAGAGGAGAGAGGAGGAGAGAGAGAGAGAGAGAGAGAGAGGAAAGAAAGATGATTCTCATTTAAAAAAAGATAAGTGCTATAAAAAACAGAATTGAAGAATTGGAGAGTGCTATGAAGGGAGCGTGGAGATTAATTTTTCCTGGAACAAAGAAGAACTAAGAGGGGAGGGAGAGGGAGAGAGGGAGAGAGGGAGAGGGAGAGGGAGAGGGAGAGGGAGGGGGAGAGGTTCTCCGTATTCTAACCTGGGAATCTCTCTCTCTGGGTCACACTTACAAGCAGGCGGGGTCCGGAGGCGGGCAGGCTGCAGTGGCCCAGCTGGCAGGTGTAGTGGTTCTGGTGTCGGCTGTCGCACACAGAGACGCACACGATCCCCGTAGCAGAGGTGTTGTGGTACGTGTAGAACTGTTTGAAGTCAGTGGGAGCCACATTCTTGCAGAAACCTGAGGGGGAGGAGGAGGAGGGAGACGGGGGGTGAGTGGGGTGAGGGGGTGAGGGGGGTGAGGGAGAGTGGGGTGAGGGGTGAGGGGGGGTGGGGGGTGAGGGTTAGGATTTTGGGGTGGGGGGTGAGGGAGGAGGGGTGGGGGGTGAGGGAGGAGGAGGGGGGGTGAGGGAGGAGGGGAGGAGGGTGAGGGGTGAGGGTTAGGATTTGGGGTGGGGGGGTGAGGGAGGAGGGGGGTGAGGGAGGAGGGGAGGAGGTGAGGGGTGAGGGTTAGGATTTGGGGGTGGGGGGGTGAGGGAGGAGGAGGGTGAGGGAGGAGGAGGAGGGTGAGGGGTGAAGGGAGGAGGAGGGGTGAGGGGGGTGAGGGAGGAGGAGGGGGGGGGGGGAGGAGGAGGAGGGTGAGGGAAGAGGAGGGTGAGGAATAGGAGCGACAGCACAGCAGGTATTGAGGGCAGCGATGACAGCAGAGCCCAAGTACTCCTCTCTTTCTCTTTCATTCTTCTCTTCTTTCTCTGCTGCTCTTTTTTTCTTTCTTTCTCTCTGCGTCTCTTTCCTGCTTTTCCTCTCTTTCTTTCTTTCTTTCTCTCTATTTCATCACAAATATAACAGACTTACCCTCTGGATCAAACTCTTCTTTTCTGACCACGGTTGAATTCACATCGATGCTCCAGCGTTGTACAGTTTTTATCTGAAACAAGAAAAAGTCTGGATCTGAAAACCGTGGTCAGGGTTCCTGGAGGGGGGTTAGGGGGGTAGGGGGGCAGTTATAATGCTGTCCCTGTCTATAAAGGGGGCAGTTGTAATGTGTGTGTTTTGTTACTCTCGATATCTCTGTGTATAGAGGAGCAGGCTCGTACCTGGATCACTCTCGTCACAGTCTGCAGCCTCATTCAAAGCGTTCTTCACTTCTTTAAGGACTGTGTTGTACTCTTCAGTGGCATTGCCTGTATTATGAATCCGGACCATAACTTCATGATTCACCACGATGCTCCCTTTACTGGAGAAAGAAGCAGAGAGGAGAGGCATTGTGACTCTGGGTGATGTCACAGCAAAGCCACCCTAACCCATCATGCACTGGGATTCACTCAGTCGGTCTCGCATGCAGAAGGCAGCTCTTGCAGCCATCGTGACATTTCATTCTCATTTGTAATCTAGCGTGGCACCCGCTGTTTTCTAATGGAAGTGCGTGTTTGCTAAAACGCGTGTCCCCTTTAAAAGAAAGCGAGCCGTTCCAGTGTGTGTGAGCGCGCGGCACGGGCAGCAGGTGTGATTACTGCAAGCAGGTCTCTCTGGACACGGAGCAGTTAATGAGGATGACCTGAGGGTTTTGATTTTCACACCCAAGTATCCAGCGACGCCGCGGTAAACTTCATTCATCTGAAAAAACAAAACAAAACAAAAAACATGTTGAGGGATGAGACGTCATCTCTCCCCTCCCTCCCTCCCCCCTCTCCTCTCCCTCTCCCACTCTCCTCTCTCACTCTCCCCTCCCTTCCCCCTCTCTCCTCTCCCGCCTCTCTCCCCTCCCTCCCTCTCTCTCCTCTTCCACTCCCTCCTCTCCCCCTCTCTCTTCTCCCTCTCCCTCTCCTCCCTCTCTCTCCTCTTCCACTCCCTCCTCTCCCCCTCTCTCTTCTCCCTCTCCCTCTCCTCCCTCTCTCTCCTCTTCCACTCCCTCCTCTCCCCCTCTCTCTTCTCCCTCTCCCTCTCCTCTTCCACTCCCTCCTCTCCCCCCTCTCTCTTCTCCCTCTCCCTCTCCTCCCTCTCTTTCCTCTTCCACTCCCTCCTCTCCCCTCTCTCTTCTCCCTCTCCCTCTCCTCCCTCTCTCTCCTCTTCCACTCCCTCCTCCTCCCCCTCTCTCTCTTCTCCCTCTCCCTCTCCTCCCTCTCTCTCCTCTTCCACTCCCTCCTCTCCCCCTCTCTCTTCTCCCTCTCCCTCTCCTCCCTCTCTCTCCTCTTCCACTCCCTCCTCTCCCCCTCTCTCTTCTCCCTCTCCCTCTCCTCCCTCTCTCTCCTCTTCCACTCCCTCCTCTCCCCCTCTCCCTCTTGTTGAACATACCTGCTGTTTAAAATTCTTTTCGAACTCTATGTACGCTTGACTCAATTTGTTTTCCAGTTCTTCTGTAAAATTCTGCATAATCTTTATCGTCACATCTGCAGTTCTGTTATATGTGTCTGCAAAAAATGTTTATATAAACAAACACGAAAATGAATCGACTGGACACAGTAACTGATATAAGAGCCCGAGTCAGACAGACACATTACCTGATATAAGAGCCCGAGTCAGACAGACACAGTAACTGATATAAGAGCCCGAGTCAGACAGACACAGTAACTGATATAAGAGCCCGAGTCAGACAGACACAGTAACTGATATAAGAGCCCGAGTCAGACAGACACAGTAACTGATATAAGAGCCCGAGTCAGACAGACACAGTAACTGATATAAGAGCCCGAGTCAGACAGACACAGTAACTGATATAAGAGCCCGAGTCAGACAGACACAGTAACTGATATAAGAGACCGAGTCAGACAGACACAGTAACTGATATAAGAGACCGAGTCAGACAGACACAGTAACTGATATAAGAGCCCGAGTCAGACAGACACAGTAACTGATATAAGAGCCCGAGTCAGACAGACACAGTAACTGATATAAGAGCCCGAGTCAGACAGAGAGAAGGACAGATTAAAAAGGAGAGAACAATTCACTCACCTACAGAGATGGCTGGTGGAGCTGGAGTAGTCATAGCAGCTGCAGTTGTGGGATTAGTAGTAGGGGTAGTACTGGGGTTAGTAGTCCCAGTTGTGGGGTTAGTGTTCCCAGTTGTGGGGCTAGTAGTCTCAGTTGTGGGGCTAGTACTAGTGGGGTTAGTAGTCCCAGTTGTGGGGTTAGTGTTCCCAGTTGTGGGGCTAGTAGTCTCAGTTGTGGGGCTAGTAGTCTCAGTTGTGGGGCTAGTACTAGTGGGGTTAGTAGTCCCAGTTGCGGGGCTAGTAGTCCCAGTTGTGGGGCTAGTACTAGTGGGTTTAGTTGTCCCAGTTGCGGGGCTAGTAGTCCCAGTTGTGGGGTTAGTACTAGTGGGGTTAGTAGTCCCAGTTGTGGGGCTAGTAGTCTCAGTTGTGGGGCTAGTACTAGTGGGGTTAGTAGTCCCAGTTGCGGGGCTAGTAGTCCCAGTTGTGGGGCTAGTACTAGTGGGTTTAGTTGTCCCAGTTGCGGGGCTAGTAGTCCCAGTTGTGGGGTTAGTACTAGTGGGGTTAGTAGTCCCAGTTGTGGGGCTAGTAGTCGCAGTTGTGGGGCTAGTACTAGTGGGTTTAGTTGTCCCAGTTGCGGGGCTAGTAGTCCCAGTTGTGGGGCTAGTAGTCCCAGTAGTGGGGCTAGTACTAGTGGGGTTAGTAGTCCCAGTTGTGGGGCTAGTACTAGTGGGGTTAGTAGTCCCAGTTGTGGGGCTAGTACTAGTGGGGTTAGTAGTCCCAGTTGTGGGGCTAGTAGTCTCAATTGTGGGGCTAGTACTAGTGGGGTTAGTAGTCCCAGTAGTGGGGCTAGTACTAGTGGGGTTAGTAGTCCCAGTTGTGGGGCTAGTACTAGTGGGGTTAGTAGTCCCAGTTGTGGGGCTAGTACTAGTGGGGTTAGTAGTCCCAGTTGTGGGGCTAGTAGTCTCAATTGTGGGGCTAGTAGTCACAGTTGTTGGGCTAGTAGTCATAGTTATGGGGCTAATAGTTGCAGTTGTGGGGCTAGTAATCTCAGCTGTGGGGATAGTACTAGTGGGGTTAGTAGTCCCAGTTGTGGGGTTAATACTAGTGGGGCTAGTAGTCCCAGTTGTGGGGTTAATACTAGTGGGGTTAGTAGTCCCAGTTGTGGGGCTAGTACTAGTGGGGTTAGTAGTCCCAGTTGTGGGGCTAGTAGTCTCAATTGTGGGGCTAGTAGTCACAGTTGTTGGGCTAGTAGACATAGTTATGGGGCTAATAGTTGCAGTTGTGGGGCTAGTAATCTCAGTTGTGGGGTTAATACTAGTGGGGTTAGTAGTCCCAGTTGTGGGGCTAGTAGTTGCAGTTGTGGGGCTAGTAGTCCCAGCTGTGGGGCTAGTACTCCCAGTTGTGGGGCTAGTACTACTGGGGCTAGTAGTCCCAGCTGTGGGGCTAGTACTACTGGGGCTAGTAGTCCCAGTTGTGGGGCTAGTACTAGTGGGGTTAGTAGTCTCAGCTGTGGGGCTAGTAGTCCCAGTTGTGGGGCTAGTACTACTGGGGCTAGTAGTCCCAGTTGTGGGGCTAGTACTAGTGGGGTTAGTTGTCCCAGTTGTGGAGCTAGTAGTCCCAGTTGTGGGGTTAGTAGTCCCAGTTGTGGGGCTTGTAGTCCCAGTTGTTGGGCTAGTAGTCATAGTTATGGGGCTAATAGTTGCAGTTGTGGGGTTAGTACTAGTGGGGTTAGTAGTGGTAGTTGTGGGGCTAGTAGTCGCAGTTGTGGGGCTAGTAATCTCAGCTGTGGGGATAGTACTAGTGGGGTTAGTAGTCCCAGTTGTGGGGTTAGTACTAGTGGGGTTAGTAGTGGTAGTTGTGGGGTTAGTAGTGGTAGTTGTGGGGCTAGTAGTTGTAGTTGTGGGGCTAGTAATCTCAGCTGTGGGGATAGTACTAGTGGGGCTAGTAGTCTCAGTTGTGGGGCTAGTACTAGTGGGGTTAGTAGTCCCAGTTGTGGGGTTAGTAGTGGTAGTTGTGGGGCTAGTAGTTGCAGTTGTGGGGCTAGTAATCTCAGCTGTGGGGATAGTACTAGTGGGGTTAGTAGTCCCAGTTGTGGGGTTAGTAGTCTCAGTTGTGGGGCTAGTAGTTTCAGTTGTGGGGCTAGTACTAGTGGGGCTAGTAGTCCCAGTTGTGGGGTTAGTACTAGTGGGGTTAGTCGTCCCAGTTGTGGGGCTTGTAGTCCCAGTTGTGGGGCTAGTACTAGTGGGGTTAGTTGTCCCAGTTGTGGGGCTAGTAGTCCCAGTTGTGGGGCTAGTACTAGTGGGGATAGTAGTCCCAGTTGTGGGGCTAGTAGTCGCAGTTGTGGGGCTAGTAGTCCCAGTTGTGGGGCTGGTACTAGTGGGGTTAGTAGTCCCAGTTGTGGGGCTAATAGAAGCAGTTGTGGGGCTAGTAGTCCCAGTTGTGGGGCTAATAGAAGCAGTTGTGGGGCTAGTAGTCTCAGTTGTAGAGCTAGTAGTCTCAGTTGTGGGGCTAGTAGTCCCGGTTGTGGGGCTAGTACTAGTGGGGCTAGTAGTCCCAGTTGTGGGGTTAATACTAGTGGGGTTAGTAGTCCCAGTTGTGGGGCTAATAGAAGCAGTTGTGGGGCTAGTAGTCTCAGTTGTGGGGCTAGTAGTCCCAGTTGTGGGGTTAGTAGCCGTAGTTGTGGGGCTATTAGTTGTGGTGGTGTGGCTAGCAGTTGTGATTGTGGGGCTAGCAGTTGTGGTTGTGGGGCTAGCAGTTGTGGTAGTGGGGCTAGCAGTTGTGGTAGTAGGGCTAGCAGTTGTAGTTGTGGGGCTAGCAGTTGTAGTTGTGGGGCTAGCAGTTGTAGTTGTGGGGCTAGCAGTTGTGGTTGTGGGGCTAGCAGTTGTAGTTGTGGGGCTAGCATTTGTGGTTGTGGGGCTAGCAGTTGTGGTTGTGGGGCTAGCAGTTGTAGTTGTGGGGCTAGCAGTTGTAGTTGTGGGGCTAGCAGTTGTGGTAGTGGGGCCAGCAGTTGTGGTTGTGGTGCTAGCAGTTGTAGTTGTGGGGCTAGCGGTTGTGGTAGTGGGGCTAGCGGTTGTAGTTGTGGAGCTAGCAGTTGTAGTTGTGGGGCTAGCATTTGTGGTTGTGGGGCTAGCAGTTGTGGTTGTGGGGCTAGCAGTTGTAGTTGTGGGGCTAGCAGTTGTAGTTGTGGGGCTAGCAGTTGTGGTAGTGGAGCTAGCAGTTGTAGTTGTGGGGCTAGCAGTTGTGGTAGTGGTGCTAGCAGTTGCGGTTGTGGGGCTAGCAGTTGTAGTTGTGGGGCTAGCAGTTGTGGTTGTGGGGCTAGCAGTTGTGGTAGTGGGGCTAGCAGTTGTAGTTGTGGTGCTAGCAGTTGTAGTTGTGGGGCTAGCAGTTGTAGTTGTGGGGCTAGCGGTTGTAGTTGTGGAGCTAGCAGTTGTAGTTGTGGGGCTAGCAGTTGTGGTAGTGGTGCTAGCAGTTGCGGTTGTGGGGCTAGCAGTTGTAGTTGTGGGGCTAGCAGTTGTGGTTGTGGGGCTAGCAGTTGTGGTAGTGGGGCTAGCAGTTGTAGTTGTGGTGCTAGCAGTTGTAGTTGTGGGGCTAGCAGTTGTGGTTGCAGTGGGGCTAGCAGTTGTGGTTGTGGGGCTAGCAGTTGTGGTTGTGGGGCTTGCAGTTGTGGTAGTGGGGCGAGCAGTTGTGGTTGTGGGGCTAGCAGTTGTGGTAGTGGGGCTAGCAGTTGTGGTTGTGGGGCTAGCAGTTGTGGTAGTGGTGCTAGCAGTTGTAGTTGTGGGGCTAGCAGTTGTAGTTGTGGGGCTAGCAGTTGTGGTTGTGGGGCTAGCAGTTGTGGTTGTAGTGGGGCTAGCAGTTGTGGTTGTGGGGCTAGCAGTTGTAGTTGTGGGGCTAGCAGTTGTGGTTGTGGGGCTAGCAGTTGTGGTTGTAGTGGGGCTAGCAGTTGTGGTTGTGGGGCTAGCAGTTGTGGTTGTGGGGCTAGCAGTTGTGGTAGTGGGGCTAGCAGTTGTGGTAGTGGGGCTAGCAGTTGTGGTTGTGGGGCTAGCAGTTGTGGTAGTGGTGCTAGCAGTTGTAGTTGTGGGGCTAGCAGTTGTGGTAGTGGTGCTAGCAGTTGTGGTTGTAGTGGGGCTAGCAGTTGTAGTTGTGGGGCTAGCAGTTGTAGTTGTGGGGCTAGCAGTTGTGGTAGTGGTGCTAGCAGTTGCGGTTGTGGGGCTAGCAGTTGTAGTTGTGGGGCTAGCAGTTGTGGTTGTAGTGGGGCTAGCAGTTGTGGTAGTGGGGCTAGCAGTTGTAGTTGTGGTGCTAGCAGTTGTAGTTGTGGGGCTAGCAGTTGTGGTTGTGGAGCTAGCAGTTGTGGTTGTGGGGCTAGCAGTTGTGGTTGTGGGGCTTGCAGTTGTGGTAGTGGGGCTAGCAGTTGTGGTTGTGGGGCTAGCAGTTGTGGTAGTGGGGCTAGCAGTTGTAGTTGTGGGGCTAGCAGTTGTAGTTGTGGGGCTAGCAGTTGTGGTTGTAGGGCGAGCAGTTGTGGTTGTGGGGCTAGCAATTGTGGTAGTGGGGCTAGCAGTTGTGGTAGTGTGGCTAGCAGTTGTGGTTGTGGGGCTAGCAGTTGTGGTAGTGGTGCTAGCAGTTGTAGTTGTGGGGCTAGCAGTTGTGGTAGTGGTGCTAGCAGTTGTGGTTGTAGTGGGGCTAGCAGTTGTAGTTGTGGGGCTAGCAGTTGTGGTAGTGGGGCTAGCAGTTGTGGTTGTGGGGCTAGCAGTTGTAGTTGTGGTGCTAGCAGTTGTAGTTGTGGGGCTAGCAGTTGTGGTTGCAGTGGGGCTAGCAGTTGTGGTAGTGGGGCTAGCAGTTGTAGTTGTGGGGCTAGCAGTTGTGGTAGTGGTGCTAGCAGTTGTAGTTGTGGGGCTAGCAGTTGTGGTTGTGGGGCTAGCAGTTGTAGTTGTGGGGCTAGCAGTTGTGGTAGTGGTGCTAGCAGTTGTGGTAGTGGGGCTAGCAGTTGTAGTTGTGGGGCTAGCAATTGTGGTAGTGGGGCTAGCAGTTGTAGTTGTGGTGCTAGCAGTTGTAGTTGTGGGGCTAGCAGTTGTGGTAGTGGGGCTAGCAGTTGTGGTAGTGGGGCTAGCAGTTGTGGTTGTGGGGCTAGCAGTTGTGGTAGTGGTGCTAGCAGTTGTGGTAGTGGGGCTAGCAGTTGTGGTTGTGGGGCTTGCAGTTGTGGTAGTGGGGCTAGCAGTTGTGGTAGTGGGGCTAGCAGTTGTAGTTGTGGGGCTAGCAGTTGTGGTTGTGGGGCTAGCAGTTGTGGTTGTGGGGCTAGCAGTTGTGGTAGTGGGGCTAGCGGTTGTAGTTGTGGAGCTAGCAGTTGTAGTTGTGGGGCTAGCAGTTGTGGTAGTGGGGCTAGCAGTTGTGGTAGTGGGGCTAGCAGTTGTAGTTGTGGAGCTAGCAGTTGTGGTAGTGGTGCTAGCAGTTGTGGTTGTAGTGGGGCTAGCAGTTGTAGTTGTGGGGCTAGCAGTTGTGGTAGTGGGGCTAGCAGTTGTAGTTGTGGGGCTAGCAGTTGTAGTTGTGGGGCTAGCAGTTGTGGTTGTGGGGCTAGCAGTTGTGGTAGTGGGGCTAGCAGTTGTGGTTGTGGGGCTAGCAGTTGTGGTTGTGGGGCTTGCAGTTGTGGTAGTGGGGCTAGCAGTTGTGGTTGTGGGGCTAGCAGTTGTGGTAGTGGGGCTAGCAGTTGTGGTTGTGGGGCTAGCAGTTGTGGTAGTGGTGCTAGCAGTTGTAGTTGTGGGGCTAGCAGTTGTAGTTGTGGGGCTAGCAGTTGTGGTTGTGGGGCTAGCAGTTGTGGTTGTAGTGGGGCTAGCAGTTGTGGTTGTGGGGCTAGCAGTTGTAGTTGTGGGGCTAGCAGTTGTGGTTGTGGGGCTAGCAGTTGTGGTTGTAGTGGAGGTAGCAGTTGTGGTTGTGGGGCTAGCAGTTGTGGTTGTGGGGCTAGCAGTTGTGGTTGTGGGGCTAGCAGTTGTGGTAGTGGTGCTAGCAGTTGTAGTTGTGGGGCTAGCAGTTGTGGTAGCGGTGCTAGCAGTTGCGGTTGTGGGGCTAGCAGTTGTAGTTGTGGGGCTAGCAGTTGTGGTTGTAGTGGGGCTAGCAGTTGTAGTTGTGGGGCTAGCAGTTGTAGTTGTGGGGCTAGCAGTTGTGGTAGCGGTGCTAGCAGTTGCGGTTGTGGGGCTAGCAGTTGTAGTTGTGGGGCTAGCAGTTGTGGTTGTGGGGCTAGCAGTTGTGGTTGTAGTGGGGCTAGCAGTTGTAGTTGTGGGGCTAGCAGTTGTGGTTGTGGAGCTAGCAGTTGTGGTTGTGGGGCTAGCAGTTGTGGTTGTGGAGCTAGCAGTTGTGGTAGTGGGGCTAGCAGTTGTGGTTGTGGGGCTAGCAGTTGTGGTAGTGGGGCTAGCAGTTGTGGTTGTGGGGCTAGCAGTTGTGGTAGTGGTGCTAGCAGTTGTAGTTGTGGGGCTAGCAGTTGTAGTTGTGGGGCTAGCAGTTGTGGTTGTGGGGCTAGCAGTTGTGGTAGTGGGGCTAGCAGTTGTGGTTGTGGGGCTAGCAGTTGTGGTAGTGGGGCTAGCAGTTGTAGTAGTGGGGCTAGCAGTTGTGGTTGTGGGGCTAGCAGTTGTGGTAGTGGTGCTAGCAGTTGTAGTTGTGGGGCTAGCAGTTGTGGTAGTGGTGCTAGCAGTTGTGGTTGTAGTGGGGCTAGCAGTTGTAGTTGTGGGGCTAGCAGTTGTGGTAGTGGGGCTAGCAGTTGTGGTTGTGGGGCTAGCAGTTGTGGTAGTGGTGCTAGCAGTTGTAGTTGTGGGGCTAGCAGTTGTGGTTGTGGGGCTAGCAGTTGTGGTAGTGGTGCTAGCAGTTGTAGTTGTGGTGCTAGCAGTTGTAGTTGTGGGGCTAGCAGTTGTAGTTGTGGGGCTAGCAGTTGTAGTTGTGGGGCTAGCAGTTGTGGTAGTGGGGCTAGCAGTTGTGGTAATGGGGCTAGCAGTTGTGGTTGTGGGGCTAGCAGTTGTGGTAGTGGTGCTAGCAGTTGTAGTTGTGGTGCTAGCAGTTGTGGTTGTGGGGCTAGCAGTTGTGGTAGTGGTGCTAGCAGTTGTAGTTGTGGGGCTAGCAGTTGTGGTAGTGGTGCTAGCAGTTGTGGTTGTAGTGGGGCTAGCAGTTGTAGTTGTGGGGCTAGCAGTTGTGGTTGTGGGGCTAGCAGTTGTGGTTGTGGGGCTAGCAGTTGTGGTAGTGAGGCTAGCAGTTGTGGTTGTGGGGCTAGCAGTTGTAGTTGTGGGGCTAGCAGTTGTGGTAGTGGTGCTAGCAGTTGTGGTTGTAGTGGGGCTAGCAGTTGTAGTTGTGGGGCTAGCAGTTGTGGTTGTGGGGCTAGCAGTTGTGGTAGTGGGGCTAGCAGTTGTGGTAGTAGGGCTAGCAGTTGTAGTTGTGGGGCTAGCAGTTGTGGTTGTGGGGCTAGCAGTTGTGGTTGTAGTGGGGCTAGCAGTTGTGGTTGTGGGGCTAGCAGTTGTGGTTGTGGGGCTAGCAGTTGTGGTTGTAGTGGGGCTAGCAGTTGTAGTTGTGGGGCTAGCAGTTGTGGTTGTGGGGCTAGCAGTTGTGGTAGTGGGGCTAGCAGTTGTGGTTGTGGGGCTAGCAGTTGTGGTAGTGGGGCTAGCAGTTGTAGTTGTGGTGGTAGCAGTTGTGGTAGTGGGGCTAGCAGTTGTGGTTGTAGTGGGGCTAGCAGTTGTGGTAGTGGGGCTAGCAGTTGTAGTTGTGGTGGTAGCAGTTGTGGTTGTGGGGCTAGCAGTTGTGGTTGTAGTGGGGCTAGCAGTTGTGGTTGTAGTGGGGCTAGCAGTTGTGGTTGTGGGGCTAGCAGTTGTGGTAGTGGTGCTAGCAGTTGTAGTTGTGGGGCTAGCAGTTGTAGTTGTGGGGCTAGCAGTTGTGGTTGTGGGGCTAGCAGTTGTGGTTGTAGTGGGGCTAGCAGTTGTAGTTGTGGGGCTAGCAGTTGTGGTTGTGGAGCTAGCAGTTGTGGTTGTGGGGCTAGCAGTTGTGGTTGTGGAGCTAGCAGTTGTGGTAGTGGGGCTAGCAGTTGTGGTTGTGGGGCTAGCAGTTGTGGTAGTGGGGCTAGCAGTTGTGGTTGTGGGGCTAGCAGTTGTGGTAGTGGTGCTAGCAGTTGTAGTTGTGGGGCTAGCAGTTGTGGTTGTGGGGCTAGCAGTTGTGGTTGTAGTGGGGCTAGCAGTTGTGGTTGTGGGGCTAGCAGTTGTGGTTGTGGGGCTAGCAGTTGTGGTAGTGGGTCTAGCAGTTGTGGTAGTGGGGCTAGCTGTTGTGGTTGTGGGGCTAGCAGTTGTGGTAGTGGTGCTAGCAGTTGTAGTTGTGGGGCTAGCAGTTGTGGTAGTGGTGCTAGCAGTTGTGGTTGTAGTGGGGCTAGCAGTTGTAGTTGTGGGGCTAGCAGTTGTGGTAGTGGGGCTAGCAGTTGTGGTTGTGGGGCTAGCAGTTGTGGTAGTGGTGCTAGCAGTTGTAGTTGTGGGGCTAGCAGTTGTGGTTGTGGGGCTAGCAGTTGTGGTAGTGGTGCTAGCAGTTTTAGTTGTGGTGCTAGCAGTTGTAGTTGTGGGGCTAGCAGTTGTAGTTGTGGGGCTAGCAGTTGTAGTTGTGGGGCTAGCAGTTGTGGTAGTGGGGCTAGCAGTTGTGGTAATGGGGCTAGCAGTTGTGGTTGTGGGGCTAGCAGTTGTAGTTGTGGTGCTAGCAGTTGTAGTTGTGGGGCTAGCAGTTGTAGTTGTGGGGCTAGCAGTTGTGGTAGTGGTGCTAGCAGTTGTAGTTGTGGTGCTAGCAGTTGTGGTTGTGGGGCTAGCAGTTGTGGTAGTGGTGCTAGCAGTTGTAGTTGTGGGGCTAGCAGTTGTGGTAGTGGTGCTAGCAGTTGTGGTTGTAGTGGGGCTAGCAGTTGTAGTTGTGGGGCTAGCAGTTGTGGTTGTGGGGCTAGCAGTTGTGGTTGTGGGGCTAGCAGTTGTGGTAGTGAGGCTAGCAGTTGTGGTTGTGGGGCTAGCAGTTGTAGTTGTGGGGCTAGCAGTTGTGGTAGTGGTGCTAGGAGTTGTGGTTGTAGTGGGGCTAGCAGTTGTAGTTGTGGGGCTAGCAGTTGTGGTTGTGGGGCTAGCAGTTGTGGTAGTGGGGCTAGCAGTTGTGGTAGTAGGGCTAGCAGTTGTAGTTGTGGGGCTAGCAGTTGTGGTTGTGGGGCTAGCAGTTGTGGTTGTAGTGGGGCTAGCAGTTGTGGTTGTGGGGCTAGCAGTTGTGGTTGTGGGGCTAGCAGTTGTGGTTGTAGTGGGGCTAGCAGTTGTAGTTGTGGGGCTAGCAGTTGTGGTTGTGGGGCTAGCAGTTGTAGTTGTGGTGGTAGCAGTTGTGGTTGTAGTGGGGCTAGCAGTTGTGGTTGTGGGGCTAGCAGTTGTGGTAGTGGGGCTAGCAGTTGTGGTTGTAGTGGGGCTAGCAGTTGTAGTTGTGGGGCTAGCAGTTGTGGTAGTGGGGCTAGCAGTTGTGGTTGTGGGGCTAGCAGTTGTGGTAGTGGGGCTAGCAGTTGTGGTTGTGGGGCTAGCAGTTGTGGTAGTGGGGCTAGCAGTTGTGGTTGTGGGGCTAGCAGTTGTGGTAGTGGGGCTAGCAGTTGTGGTAGTGGGGCTAGCAGTTGTTGTTGTAGTGGGGCTAGCAGTTGTGGTAGTGAGGCTAGCAGTTGTGGTAGTGGTGCTAGCAGTTGTGGTTGTGGGGCTAGCAGTTGTGGTAGTGGGGCTAGCAGTTGTGGTAGTGGGGCTAGCAGTTGTGGTTGTTGTCGGGTTAAGTCTGAGCTCAGTAGCAACTGTAAAAAAAAGAAAAGAAAGTATTATTAAGACAGGTAAGTCTGCAGAAATCCTCTCGTTCTGTAACTTTAAACACAGTGCCGCTCTTAAAACATATCCACTAATAATACCTTCAAAAGAGACACACCCGTGAGGACGATAAGCAGCCCTGGATTCAGTGGAAGGGCGGCACACTTCACTCTGAATTAGTGCTTTATAGTCGTGTAATTTAAATTGGACTTTGTCTCAGGGACGCAGCGAGGAGAGGAAACAAAGCAACTATTCAGAGCGTTTACAGCAATGCACAACCGAGCGATTGAAACGCGTCCTGAAACTGCTGAGCGACAGTCGGGTCAGTTCGCGGTATAAAACACTTCACAGTGATGCTGAAGGACACTGCACTCCCAATACCGACTAGTGTGATGAAAAATCACGTTTTATTAGTTGCAAATGAAATAATTTAGGCGCTTTAACCGCTGGCCATGGACCAATTTGAGAAAGGACCTCTCTTAATATCATCTCACCAGCCCGCTTATTGTCACGTTTCGTGCAGCGTGCTGATTGGTTGATTGACAGCTCTCATCGGTCGACGATTCGTGCCTTTTTAAAAGGGCGCTCTGCATTATAATACAGCGCTGGTCTCTGCAGTTCACTTGTTAAACCATAGCCTTGAACACATGAAGCGAGTGTTTGCTTGTTTTTGTTGAGATCCCACGCTAGCCGGACTCCACCCCGATTTCAGAGTGCAGTCCGGGGACTTTATAACAAGGATCGCCGTGGCCAAAGAGACGCAGATTTTAAACATGACCTTCACAGGTGATGCGCCGCGAGCCTTGCATCAGACCGCGCTTACTGCAAAGCCATGTGATCTTGTTTAGCCAATCACGGCGTTTAATGTATCCAAGCCATGGTATAATTGGACTGATTTGCGTCTATAAGGAATACGCTCTCTGGTGTTTTTCGTCTGTGCTCTCAACACTCTACAGTACAATCACTTCAAAGCGTTTACGATACTTTTTAATGCTGTTATTACGCGAGTTCTTCACCCCCAACGTGTTTCAGCTAAAGAGAACTGAATCAATCGACAGAATAATTTACTAATAGAAACTGTAACTGTACAAACGCACTGCCTATCGCAATACAGAGACATAAAACACAAAGCAAATTTAAAAAAACTACCAAAATTAACTATATGCACATTAAAACACAGCGCAAGATCTAGAAGCACGCGCACACGCACACGCACACACACACGCATGAATACAGTGCATTGGAAGCACAGGGATCGACTCCCAGAGGAAGCCGGACCTGCAACTCTCCCTCTCAGACTCTGGGACTCGCCGCAACCTGCTTAGCGAGACCAGACCAGCTCAAACCTCCCACTGACTGATACCAGCGGCACTGACATGGGTAAGGTGCTAAACTTAGTGGTCAGGGCTCTGGACTCTTGACCGGAGGGTCGTGGGTTCAATCCCCAGTGGGGGACACTGCTGCTGTACCCTTGAGCAAGGTACTTTACCTAGATTGCTCCAGTAAAAACCCAACTGTATAAATGGGGAATTGTATGTAAAAATAATGTGATATCTTGTTACAATTGTAAGTCGCCCTGGATAAGGGCATCTGCTAAGAAATTAATAATAATAATAATAATAATAATAATAATAAACTTGATCTCCACGCATCCCACGGCATCCATGACATAACCAAGGGTCTGCTTGCAACAAAGTCCTGCAGTGGAGTGGATGGGGAAGAGCCGAGGTCACCTACCCCCGATTTAAAGGGTCCTTTTGCCCCCAGAAAAGTAAATATTGTAAGTGACTCTGCAGATCATGCGCAGTTCACAGCCTGCCTCTGTAAAGCGCTTTCCGAGAGTGGTCCACTATGAAAGGCGCTATATAAAAAATAAAGATATTATTATATGTAGATATTAGGTAGAAATTTAGTGACAACTCAGGTCATGAATATACGGTTTATTGAAGAAACCTCCCAGGGGACCGTCGGGTCTGAGGAGGTTTTGAGGAGATGTTTCTGTGTTATTATTGACGGTTAGTCACGGATCTCTTCTCCATGTTGTAACAGTCTCATCATTCAGTGGTAGGTGCTTGATTTCCAAGCGGCTGCTTTTCTGTTCTGTGTTTTGTTTCAAAGTTAATATAATAGGGGGCGTGGTCTGATTGGTTACATTGAGGAATTTCTGTATCGTTCAGTAAATTAGTGGGATGTGATAATCCATTCTTAGGTATGACTAGTGATAAAGATGGGTTAGAAGTTCTCTAGCAATCTGTAAGAGCGATCTCTTGAGGCTGTGTGGTTAAAGAACGGGGCTGGTAACCAGGAGGGCTCGGGTTCAAATCCCGGCTCACTCACTGAACCTCCTTGTGCTCCGTCTTTCGGGTGACACGTTGTTGGAAGTGACTGATAGTTCACACGCCCTAGTCTCTCTAAGTCACCTTGGATAAAGGCGTCTGCTAAATAAACACATAATAATATTTTGTTACACAATTCTGATTTATATGTGATGTGATGTGGTTCCAAAGTTCAATATCTGCGTTAGAGCAAGTGTGGAAATCGCCAGACTGTCTGCGCCGTTTTGAAGATCCTTACTCGGGTCTGTGACGCTCATATATTATTATTATTATTTATTTCTTAGCAGACGCCCTTATCCAGGGCGACTTACAATTGTTACAAGATATCACATTATACATTATTTCACATTATACAGATATCACATTATTTTTACATACAATTACCCATTTATACAGTTGGGTTTTTACTGGAGCAATCTAGGTAAAGTACCTTGCTCAAGGGTACAACAGCAGTGTCCCCTACTGGGGATTGAACCCACAACCCTCCGGTCAAGAGTCCAGAGCCCTGACCACTACTCCACACTGCTGCCATCATCTTGTAGTTTCAAAGAAACTACAAGATGATGACGCCAAGATGAAGTCTACCAGGAGTCATAATAGTAATACAGTAATATTTCACGTTAGATTGCGAAATGTCACATTTTATTTTGAAAAAAAAAAAACAAGATTTATTTTTCCACACTTAATTGCTAACGACAAAGACTTAAGTTACTTTAAAATCGTGAAAGATCAAGTATCCCGAATGTATGGAAAAATAATATCTTGTAACAATTGTAAGTCGCCCTGGATAAGGACGTCTGCACAGAAATTAATAAATAAATAAATAAATAAATAAATAAATAAATAATATTAATAATAATAATAATAATAATAATAATAATAATAATAATAATAATAATAATAATAATAATAATAGTAATAATTAGAAGCATGACTGAAGCAGATTTTTTTCCAGATTTAATTGCTTTTAAATGTTGAATTTGTGATACACTTTTTCAATATTTATAAATTCTGTCTGAAAGTACACATTTCAAAACTTATATCTGTTACCTGAGCTGCTGCCGGTGCTGCTTGATAAAACCAGGGTGCAGGAGCAAACCCCCCAAACGAGAAGGAGTCCTGTTCCCCTCATCGTGAGAGAGTGAGACGAGAGATACGAGAGAGCGTCTGACTGGGTCGAGATCCAGTTAGGAGTGGAGAGAGAGAGAGAGAGAGAGAGAGGATCCACCAGAGATCTCTACAGGAACTCGCTAACCATTAACCAGCCCGAGTCACTGGGCAGGGCCACATTCCTCACAGCATCCCACCTGCAGGAATGTGGACTTCAGACAAGAGACTTTGTTGTGAAATATCTAAAATTACAAGGCTGACAACCTTGGTTTGTCATTTTTAATATACTTTACAACACCTATCTGCGCTTTACAATGCTTCGCTATGCTTTACAATGTGGGGAAGCTATAAAAATAAAGGCCAACAAGATGCTCGGATATATTGTGAGAACTGTGGAATTTAAATCAAGGGAAGTCATGTTAAAACTTTACAATGCATTAGTAAGACCTCACCTAGAATATTGTGTTCAGTTCTGGTCACCTCGTTACAAAAAGGATATCGCTGCTCTAGAAAGAGTGCAAAGAAGAGCGACCAGAATTATCCCGGGTTTAAAAGGCATGTCGTATGCAGACAGGCTAAAAGAATTGAATCTATTCAGTCTTGAACAAAGAAGACTACGCGGTGATCTGATTCAAACATTCAAAATCCTAAAAGGTATAGACAATGTCAACCCTGAGGACTTAGTTTCAGTAACACTGATGAAGGCACTGGAGCCCAAACGCTGGTCTGCTTGACTCAGTTTAGTTTCAATAACACTGATGAAGGCACTGGAGCCCAAACGCTGGTCTGCTTGACTCAGTTTAGTTTCGATAGCACTTGCTTGAGTTTCGTTTCTCAGGATTTGCGACTCTGTGTTTGTTTCCCTGTAACATGGCTGTTCGGTAATAAAAGGGAACAGCAAAACTGCTGGGATGAAACCCGTGACTGTATAGCAAATACAACAACGTCACCTTCTAGTCATTGTGAATTAATACATAACTGATTTCTGATTGCAATCATGAATCCTTATCTTTGAACAAGAACAACAACTCCCTGATAAACATGTCCCCAGAGTATAAACACACACAGAGGTGTGGTAAAGCATAGGGAAGCATTGTAAAGCACAGAGAGGTGTGGTAAAGCATAGGGAAGCATTGTAAAGCACAGAGAGGTGTGGTAAAGCATAGGGAAGCATTGTAAAGCACAGAGAGGTGTGGTAAAGCATAGGGAAGCATTGTAAAGCACAGAGAGGTGTGGTAAAGCATAGGGAAGCATTGTAAAGCACAGAGAGGTATGGTAAAGCATAGGGAAGCATTGTAAAGCACAGAGAGGTATGGTAAAGCACCAAGAGGTCTGGTAAAGCATAGGGAAGCATTGTAAATCACAGAGAGGTATGGTAAAGCATAGGGAAGCATTGTAAAGCACAGAGAGGTATGGTAAAGCACCAAGAGGTGTGGTAAAGCATAGGGAAGCATTGTAAAGCACAGAGATGTACATTTGAAACACTAATTCAAATTTAAATGAAATTCAAATGCATTTATTTATTTAAGCAGGACAGAACCCTTGAACCCTCGAGAGACACGTGTATAGTGATCGGAGCTACATCTCCATCTACACAAATATATACAGATGTACAATTCAATGTTAGTGCGGAGCAGCAATCTCTCTCAGGATTACATTGAATCAACAAGCTGCAGTAACAGGGATGGCCAGCAGATGGTAACAGTGACCTAAAAATAAATCGCATTGACAGTCTATAGCAGGGGAGTTAAAAAGAGGGAGTCTAAACTCACTGAGCTCCCGAAAGCAGCGCTCTCTGACACTGCATGTATTGCTCTCTCGTCTCCTCCCCTCCCCTCCTCTCTCTCCCTGTCTCTCTCCTCCCCTCCCCCTCCTCTCTCTCCCTGTCTCTCTCCTCCCCCTCCCCTCCTCTCTCTCCCTGTCTCTCTCCTCCCCTCCCCCTCCTCTCTCTCCCTGTCTCTCTCCTCTCCCTCCCCTCCTCTCTCTCCCTGTCTCTCTCCTCCCCTCCTCCCTCTCTCTGTCTCTCGCCTCTCCTCCTCCCCTCCTCTCTCTCTCTGTCTCTCTCCTCTTCTCCTCTCTCTCCTCTCCTCCTCTCTCTCCTCCCCTCCTCCTCTCTCTCCTCTCCTCCTCTCTCTCCTCCCCTCCTCCTCTCTCTCCTCTCCTCCGGCTCCTTGCCTTGTCTGTAATGGAGCTCCTGATTTAATCAGTGCTGAGTAGCTGTACAGAGTGGATTGAGATTCTCTGCAGAGACAGCAAATCAATGCAAACAACAGCGAGACACACACACACACACACACACACACACACACACACACACACACGCACACACACACACACACACAACACCAAACACACACACACACACACACACACACACACACCACACACACACTCACACACACACACACACAAACACACAGACACACACACAC
Organism: Acipenser ruthenus; assembly: GCF_902713425.1. NCBI lineage: Eukaryota > Metazoa > Chordata > Actinopteri > Acipenseriformes > Acipenseridae > Acipenser > Acipenser ruthenus. The sequence goes on from NW_026708323.1 coordinate 22,100, forward strand.
ACTGAGACACACACACACACACACACACACACTGAGACACACACGCACGCACACACACACACACACACACTCGAGACACACACGCACACACACCACACACACACTGAGACACACACACACACTCACACACACACAGATACACACACACACTCACACACACACACTGAGACACACACGCACGCATGCACACTCACACACACAGAGACACACACGCACACACACTGAGACACACACGCACGCACGCACACGCACACACACACTGAGACACACACGCACGCACACACACACCACACACAGATACACACTGACACACACAACACTGAGACACACATGCACGCACACACACACACACTGAGACACACGCACGCATGCACACCACACACACACACACACACACACACAGATACACACTGACACACACACACACACACTGAGACACACACACTGAGATACACACTCTCACTGAGACACACACACACACACACACACTGAGCTGAAACTGAGCAGTGATCTGGACTAGGAGAGGAGAGGCACTCTCTTTGATTAGCAGAGATCTTCACAAAACTGCAGCCTCAGGGCTGAGCTGTGATGTGGGCTGGGAGAGGAGAGGCACTCTCTTTGATTAGCAGAGGACACCGAAATATATCACAACCGTGGAGTGCATCGACCAGGCTGTCTCCCTCCCTCCTTCACTCACTCTCTGGATTAGACTGGGAGAGAGAGGAGAGGAGAGGACAGTTTGTCACTCATGCACAACACTGCTGAGTCCAGTGCTTTCAGAAGTGCTGAGAGGGAGAGAGGAGAGAGAGGAGGAGAAGAGCAATGAGAGGGAGAGAGGGGGAGATGAGAGAGAGGAGAGGAGAGAGGGGGAGAGGAGGAGAGGAGAGATGAGAGAGGGGGAGAGGAGAGAGGGGGGAGAGGAGGAGAGGAGAGATGAGAGAGAGGAGAGGAGAGAGGGGGGAGAGGAGAGAGATGAGAGAGAGGAGGAGAGGAGAGATGAGAGAGGAGAGATGAGAGAGGGGGGAGAGGAGGAGAGGAGAGATGAGAGAGAGGAGAGGAGAGGAGAGAGGGGGAGAGGAGAGAGGAGAGATGAGAGAGGAGGAGAGGAGAGAGAGGAGGAGAGGAGAGATGAGAGAGGGGGAGAGGAGAGAGGAGAGGGGGGGGAGAGGAGAGATGAGAGAGAGGAGGAGAGGAGAGATGAGGAGAGGGGGGAGAGGAGAGAGAGGAGAGAGGAGAGAGGGGGGGGGGGAGAGGAGAGATGAGAGAGGAGGAGAGGAGAGAGACTCACACAGAATGGTACTACAGATTCAATAAAAGGCAAAAGAATCTGAATGACACGTTTCTATTATTTAATAATATCATTTATGTCACCGCGGTTCTGGGACTGGCAGACAGCTGGTTTAGGACAGAATACCACAACAACGCAGCCGCGCCTGATAAATAAAAACCAGAAAGCGTCAAAGTGTTTTTAATTTATTTATAAGACGAGTTGAAAACAGCAAAGTCCGCCACAGAGCGCTCTGCACAGGCAGAATCACGGGACCTCTGCGTCACCCTCCGATATCAGAGTGGAAAGCCTCGCGATCGAAACCACGCAGGTGGAAGCCACGGGCGTGATACATTCTGTGTGTGTGTTTCCCTTCATCTCCTGCGGTTCTCTTTGAGCTGTTAAACAGAAGTGAACTCTATGTATGGACAGTGGTTTAGAGATCATATATAACCGCGGAAAGAAAAAACCATTCAAGATCTTTTTTAGACTTTCACTTTTATTTGAGTTTCTGAGTCGTCCTGCGTACGCCTGTATGACTCTTAGAAGGACCCCCACGGGTACGCGTCCTCCTCCCCCCGTTGAAGACCCCCGCCCTACAGAGAGATTATGCGTGTATACTCAGCCCGTTCAGTGCGCATCAGAGAGAGCGACAGGAAGGGAGACAGCTTAAACAAACGGGACGGTCTACAAGGCCTGATTAGAAACAGACACGTATGGTGCGCATGCGCAGTGTGTCGGGTTTAAACAGCGCGTCTGTGTGAGCGATCCCTGTACAGACTGTGTGTACCATTGCAAACTCAGCACTCTGCACAGCTGCGGAAATACAGACTGTAAATTATAACTAATGAATTCAATACTGTATGTTACCCTCCCTCCGTCCCCCGATCTCGCGAGACCCTCTATGCAATAGTAGAATGGACTGGGGGGGGTCGAGGTATCGCGAGAACTTGGCGAGCCCTTTTTTCATTCTAGGGTTTATTATAAGGAGTCGAGCGCTGGGCAGCAGCCGCAGAGAGACGCGGACAGACAGGCCAGCGAGACCGTGACTGTGTGGAGCCGACAGAAACCGCGCACCACCGGCACCGTCCCTCAGTCCCTGCGCTGCACGAACACCGAGGCGGCGCAAAGACCCGACTGCAGCCGGAGGAGGGCGAACCCGCTCCCGAAACAGCGCACAGAGGTGAGCCTCAACCGATACATACCATCGCATTACAAACATAATGATGAGAACAAGAATAATCAGCGCCGTGCTGTGTGTCTGTGTTCAGTGTTTTACATGATGTCTACAGACAGCTATATATACAGTATATATATATTAGGATGCATTTCTGTAAGATTGTTAGGGTATTTCATTTATTATTATTATTATTATTATTATTATTATTATTATTATTATTATTATTATTATTAATTAAATGTATAAGTCTTTTGTTTTAAATGTATGCTTATTTGTGTACTTTTATGTGTGTGTGTGTGTGTGTGTGTGTGTGTGTCAGTGTGTGTGTGTGTGTGTCAGTGTGTGTGTGTCAGTGTGTGTGTGTGTGTCGGTGTGTGTGTCAGTGTGTGTGTGTGTGTGTGTGTCAGTGTGTGTGTGTCAGTGTGTGTGTGTGTGTGTCTGTGTGTCAGTGTGTGTGTGTGTGTGTGTGTGTGTGTGTGTGTGTGTCAGTGTGTGTGTGTGTGTGTGTGTCGGTGTGTGTGTCAGTGTGTGTGTGTGTGTGTCAGTGTGTGTGTGTGTGTGTGTGTGTGTGTCAGGGTGTGTGTGTGTGTGTGTGTGTGTGTGTGTGTGTGTGTGTGTGAGTGTGTGTGTCGGTGTGTGTGTGTGTGTGTGTGTGTCAGGGTGTGTGTGTGTGTGTGTGTGTCGGTGTGTGTGTGTGTGTCAGTGTGTGTGTGTGTGTGTGTGTGTGTGTGTGTGTGTGTCGGTGGGTGTGTGTGTGTGTGTGTGTGTGTGTCAGTGTGTGTGTCGGTGGGTGTGGCTCAGTTCGCTCTATTTTCAGTAGATCATGTATTATGATTAGTTTTGTTTTTAAATACAGCCCCCGCTGTTTAAATATGCACGGACGCTACCTTTTAAAACAAAGCGAATTAGCGCGGATGGGATTGTCCACAGTGTGTGAAAAGGGCGTGTGTGCGCGGCGCTGTTTACACTGCGCGGTGTCCGGGCAAGTCGAGCAGAGATCGAGCAATCGACACGAAATCCTCCTTCTCATCTGGAGATCGGCGTGGCGTTTCATACAGTGGAAGAAGATATGACGCTGTTGGTTTGTTTAGTATAACATAAATAGAATCAATTAATAAAGAATTTATATATATATATAGATAGATAGATAAATAGATTTTTCCTAAAAACACAAACCATTTGTATTCCGTTTGCGGGCGCGCCGGGCGCATGATGTCATTCTGCACCGTCCCTTTACCGGCACGGTCACGTGTTTGCTTTTTAAGATAAGGCACGTGTTTTTAAAGGTATGAACACGTTGTGTGTGTGCGCGCGTGTATGGTGTTTTTTCCGCGGATGTCATTAACCTGTCACTTTTCAAATTGATTGTGGGTCATGTGATGCTCCAGTTTTGAGAGTGAATTACCCGCCTGCGGGAGTACAGGGTTTATCAGCGCGTCGGGAGCGTTTTCTGGTCTGTATTGTTGTTGTTGTTATTATTATTGTTGATAATTGAAGTCTTCTTTTCTGTATGTGGACGGTGTCACGTTCCTATTTTGTAAATGTTGCTTTCATCTTTTGCCTGGTTGTTTTCAGTGATACTTAATATCCAAACGACATTGAGAAATACTGACAGCCTAAACGTGCGCCATTTCATTTAATAATCTGGCTTTCTAGCTGTCTCTCTGTGTCTCTCTCAGTGTTTGTGTGTCTGTGCCTCTCTCCCTGTCTCTCTCTGCCTCTCTGCCTGTCTCTCTGTCTCTCTGCCTGTCTCTCTCTGCCTCTCTGCCTGTCTCTCTGTCTCTCTGCCTGTCTCTCTCTGCCTCTCTGCCTGTCTCTCTGTCTCTCTGCCTGTCTCTCTCTGCCTCTCTGCCTGTCTCTCTGTCTCTCTGCCTGTCTCTCTCTGCCTCTCTGCCTGTCTCTCTCTCTCTCTCTGCCTCTCTGTCTCTCTGCCTCTCTCTCTCTCTGCCTCTCTCTGTGCCTCCCTGCCTGTATCTCTATCTCTGTGCCTCTCTCTCACTCTCTCTCTCACTCTCTCTCTCACTCTCTCTCTCTCTCTCGTGCCTCTCTGCCTCTCTTTGTGCCTCTCTGCCTCTCTCTCTCTCTCTCTCTCTCTCTCTCTCTGTGCCTCTCTGTGCCTCTCTGCCTCTCTCTCTCTGTGTCTCTTTTCCTGTGGGCTGTGTTTCCCTTGGCACCAGAGTGTCTGCTGAACTGCCTGTCGGAGAGCTGGCTGTGAGAGAGTGTGAGTGTGCGGGAGTGTGTGTGGGGGAGTGTATGAGTGTGTGTGTGGGAGTGTGTGTGTGTGTGGGAGCATGTGTGTGAGAGTGGGGTGGGGTGTAAGACAGAGGGAGGGATGGAATGAGAGGGATGGTGGAAGTGTTTTTGGGTCCCGAGGTGAATCGGATCCCCCTGTGAATCCCAGAGTCTGGCATTCCTGGAACGCCAGAGAGGAGAGACTTCCGAGAGGGAGAGAGAGGGGGAGAGAGAGGAGAGGAGAGGAGAGGAGTGGGGAGGGGAGGGGGAGGGGGACACAGGTGAGGGGAGGGACAGACAGAGAGGCCCTGCTCGTTTGGGATGCTTGTTGTTTTGCTGGGGAAGGTTATAAATAGAGCCTGCCGTCACTGGGTGTGTGTCTCAGTGTGTCTCGGGGTGTGTGTCTCAGTGTGTCTCGGGGGTGTGTGTCTCAGTGTGTCTCAGTGTGTCTCAGGGGTGTGTGTGTATCTCAAGAAGTGTGTATATCAGTGTGTGTGTATCAGTGTCTGCGCTGTGTGTGTGTGGTATAGTGTATAGTGTACACATTGTATAGTGTGTGTGTGGTATAGTGTATAGTGTATAGTGTACACATTGTGTAGAGTGTGTGTGGTATAGTGTATAGTGTACACATTGTATAGTGTGTGTGTGTGGTATAGTGTATAGTGTATAGTGTACACATTGTATAGTGAGTGTGTGTGGTATAGTGTATAGTGTATAGTGTACACATTGTATAGAGTGTGTGTTTATTATGGTCTCAGCCCAGTTGTCGGCAGGCATGTGCTCCGGACCCTCAGAATAGCCCCCGGGTCCAGCTGGCACGCAGCCGCCCCCCCACTCAGGACGCCACTAATCCCGTCGCCAGGGCAACGGAGCACAACAGCGGAACAACCTCCGTGGGGTTCCATTTCAATAGGGCGGGGGGGGGGGAGGGAGGGGGGCTTGGAGCTGAGAAACACGTGTGTGTGTGTGTGTGTGTGTCTCAGTGTGTGTGTGTGTGTGTGTGTGTCAGGCTGTGCTCATGTAGAAATGCGGTTTAATAACTCTCTCTCTCTCCCTCTCTCTCTCTTCCCCCTCTCCCTCTCCTCCCCTCACTCCACAGGAGGAAGAAGCAGACCCCGCTATAGAACCCCCGTGATCCACCCGCCACACCAGGACGATGATTCAAGCTCCCTCCCTCCCCTCCCTCCTCCTCCTCCTCCTCCTCCCCTCCCTCTCCCCAGCTCTGGACTCGGAGCTCTCCGTCACGACCCGGGCAGGCAGGGTCAAGGGGGTCCGTCTGCCGGTTCCGAACTCGAGAGGAGGCAGCGGGGGCAGCGGGGGTCACGTCTCCGCCTTCCTGGGGATCCCCTTCGCGGAGCCCCCAGTGGGGAAGCTGCGTTTCCAGCCCTCGCACCCCAAGAAGCCATGGCCGGGGACGTGGGACGCGGGCTCGTACCCCAAAGCCTGCTACCAGTACGTGGACACCTCGTACCCGGGCTTCCCTGGCATCGAAATGTGGAACCCCAACCGGGAGATGAGCGAGGACTGCCTGTACCTCAATATCTGGGTCCCGTCGCCCCGCCCGCGCAACGCCTCCGTCATGGTCTGGATCTACGGAGGCGGGTTCTACAGCGGCTCGGCGTCGCTCGACGTGTACGACGGACGCTTCCTGGCCCAATCCGAACAGGTCCTGGTGCTCTCCATGAACTACAGGGTGGGGGCCTTCGGGTTCCTGGCCCTCCACGGCTCCCAGGAAGCCCCCGGCAACGTGGGGCTCCTGGACCAGCGCCTGGCCCTCCAGTGGGTGCAGGAAAACATTCATTTTTTCGGCGGCAATCCCAAATCGGTGACCATATTCGGGGAGAGCGCCGGGGGTGCCTCCGTGGGGATGCACCTCCTGTCTCCGGGCAGCCGCCCGCTCTTCTCCCGCGCCATCATGCAGAGCGGGGTTCCCAACTGCCCCTGGGCCACCGTCACCCCGGCCGAGGCCCGCAGGAGGGCCACGCTGCTGGGCAAGCTGGTGGGGTGCGAGGGGGGCGGCTCCTCCGGGATCAACGACAGCCAGCTGGTGGACTGCCTGCGCTCCAGGGAGCCCCAGGAGCTGATCGATCAGGAGTGGCTGGTGCTGCCCTATCGGAGCCTGTTCCGCTTCTCCTTTGTGCCGCTGATCGACGGCGTCTTCCTCCCCGACCCCCCCGAGGCGGCGCTGAGCCCCGCCGGGTTCAGGGACCCCCCCCCGGCGGTGCTGCTGGGGGTGAACCAGGACGAGGGCTCCTACTTCCTGCTGTACGGGGCGCCCGGCTTCAGCAAGGACAACGAGAGCCTGATCAGCAGGGAGGATTTTTTGGAAGGGGTGCGCATGAGCGTCCCCCATGCCAACGACATTGGCCAGGAGGCCGTGGTGCTGCAGTACACCGACTGGATGGACGAGGACAACCCCGTCAAGAACCGCAACGCCCTGGACGACATCGTGGGCGACCACAACGTCATCTGCCCCCTGCTTCACTTCGCTGGGGCGTACGCCGGTTTGGGGACCCCCGGGGGAGGGGGAGGGGGAGGGGGGGTCTATGCTTACTACTTCGACCACCGCGCCTCTAACCTGGCCTGGCCGGAGTGGATGGGGGTGATCCACGGCTACGAGATTGAGTTCGTGTTCGGGCTGCCCCTGAACCGCAGCCTGAACTACACTGCCGACGAGGAGACGCTGAGCCGACGCATCATGAGATACTGGGCCAACTTCGCCAGGACTGGGTGAGAGAGGGGGAGGATAGAGGGGAGAGGAGTGAGGGGGTGGGAGAGGAGTGAGGGGGTGGAGGGGCATTGAGGGAGAGGGGAGAGGAGTGAGGGGGTGGGAGAGGAGTGAGGGGGTGGAGGGGCATTGAGGGAGAGCGGAGAGGAGTGAGGGGGTGTGAGAGGAGTGAGGGGGTGGAGGGGCATTGAGGGAGAGCGGAGAGGAGTGAGGGGGGTGGGGTGGGGTGGGAGAGGAGTGAGGGGGTGGGGGTGCATTGAGGGAGAGGGGAGAGGAGTGAGGGGGTGGGAGAGGAGTGAGGGGGTGGAGGGGCATTGAGGGAGAGCGGAGAGGAGTGAGGGGGTGGGGTGGGGTGGGAGAGGAGTGAGGGGGTGGGAGAGGAGTGAGGGGGTGGAGGGGCATTGAGGGAGAGGGGAGAGGAGTGAGGGGGTAGGAGAGGACTGAGGGGGTGGGTGTGCATTGAGGGAGAGGGGAGAGGAGTGAGGGGGTGGGGTGGGGTGGGAGAGGAGTGAGGGGGTGGGAGAGGAGTGAGGGGGTGGAGGGGCATTGAGGGAGAGGGGAGAGGAGTGAGGGGGTGGGAGAGGAGTGAGGGGGTGGAGGGGCATTGAGGGAGAGCGGAGAGGAGTGAGGGGGTGGGGTGGGGTGGGAGAGGAGTGAGGGGGTGGGGGTGCATTGAGGGAGAGGGGAGAGGAGTGAGGGGGTGGAGGGGCATTGAGGGAGAGGGGAGAGGAGTGAGGGGGTGGGAGAGGAGTGAGGGGGTGGAGGGGCATTGAGGGAGAGGGGAGAGGAGTGAGGGGGTGGGAGAGGACTGAGGGGGTGGGTGTGCATTGAGGGAGAGGGGAGAGGAGTGAGGGGGTGGGGTGGGGTGGGAGAGGAGTGAGGGGGTGGGAGAGGAGTGAGGGGGTGGAGGGGCATTGAGGGAGAGGGGAGAGGAGTGAGGGGGTGGGAGAGGACTGAGGGGGTGGGTGTGCATTGAGGGAGAGGGGAGAGGAGTGAGGGGGTGGGGTGGGGTGGGAGAGGAGTGAGGGGGTGGAGGGGCATTGAGGGAGAGCGGAGAGGAGTGAGGGGGGTGGAGGGGCATTGAAGGAGAGGGGAGAGGAGTGAGGGAATGTGGGTGTATTGTGTCTCTCTCTCTCCAACGCTGTATCTAACCCCCCCTCCCTTCCTCCCAGGAACCCGAACGAGCCCTCAGAGTCCGGGCGCCGCTGGCCCCTCTTCTCCGCCGCAGAGCAGAAATACGTGGGGCTGAACCTGGAGCCTCTCAAGGTGTTCCGCGGGCTGCGCACCCAGGTGTGTGCCTTCTGGAACCGATTCCTGCCCAAGCTGCTCAACGTCACAGGTGAACCAAACCTCTCTGTTCCTGTCTGCACCTCTCTGTACCTCTCTGTACCTCTCTGTACCTCTCTGTTCCTGTCTGTACCTCTCTGTTCCTGTCTGTACCTCTCTGTACCTGTCTGTACCTCTCTGTTCCTGTCTGTACCTCTCTGTTCCTGTCTGCACCTCTCTGTACCTGTCTGTACCTCTCTGTTCCTGTCTGCACCTCTCTGTTCCTCTCTGTACCTCTCTGTACCTCTCTGTACCTGTCTGTACCTCTCTGTACCTGTCTGTACCTCTCTGTTCCTGTCTGTACCTCTCTGTTCCTGTCTGTACCTCTCTGTACCTGTCTGTACCTCTCTGTTCCTGTCTGTACCTCTCTGTTCCTGTCTGCACCTCTCTGTACCTGTCTGTACCTCTCTGTTCCTGTCTGTACCTCTCTGTTCCTGTCTGTACCTCTCTGTACCTCTCTGTACCTGTCTGTACCTCTCTGTACCTGTCTGTACCTCTCTGTTCCTGTCTGTACCTCTCTGTTCCTGTCTGTACCTCTCTGTTCCTGTCTGTACCCCTCTGTTCCTGTCTGTACCTCTCTGTACCTGTCTGTACCTCTCTGTTCCTCTCTGTACCTCTCTGTTCCTGTCTGTACCTCTCTGTACCTGTCTGTACCTCTCTGTTCCTGTCTGTACCTCTCTGTTCCTGTCTGTACCTCTCTGTACCTGTCTGTACCTCTCTGTTCCTGTCTGTACCTCTCTGTTCCTGTCTGTACCTCTCTGTACCTGTCTGTACCTCTCTGTTCCTGTCTGTTCCTCTCTGTACCTCTCTGTTTCTGTCTGTACCTCTCTGTACCTGTCTGCACCTGTCTGTACCTCTCTGTTCCTGTCTGTACCTCTCTGCACCTCTCTGTTCCTGTCTGTACCTGTCTGTTCCTGTCTGTACCTCTCTGTACCTCTCTGTTCCTGTCTGTACCTCTCTGTACCTCTCTGTACCTGTCTGTACCTCTCTGTACCTGTCTGTACCTCTCTGTACCTCTCTGTACCTCTCTGTTCCTGTCTGTACCTCTCTGTACCTGTCTGCACCTCTTTGTACCTCTCTGTACCTCTCTGTACCTCTCTCTCTCTGTCTCTCTCTCCCCTCTCCCTCACTCCTCTCCCCTCTCCCTCCCTGTCTCTCTCTCTCCTCTTATCTCCCTCGCTCTGTTTATAACTACTCTCCCTCACTCCTCTCCCCTCTCCCTGTCTCTCTCTCTCTCTCCCCTCTTATCTCCCTCGCTCTGTTTATAACTCCTCGTCACTTTTTCCACTCCTCGTATACGCGGGGGGGGGGGGGGGGGGGGGGGGGGGGTGTCAGCGAGGTCGCCCTGCAGCTGCCAGCCGGAGCCGGGATCTCTATAAATACTGACTGCATCCCGAGGATCAGCCCAGTCCCAACCAGCCTGCTATTCCAGGAGCATGGGAGGGAGGGAGCGTCGTCTCTCTCTCTCTCTCTCTCTCTCTCTCTCTCTCTCTCTCTCTCTCTCTCTCTCTCTCTCTCTCTCTCACTCTTTCAATTTCAGTTTTCAATTTCAATTGCTTTATTGGCATGAGTGTCACTCCCTGTCCCTCAGGCTGTGTGAGGAGCCTCAGTGTCACTCCCTGTCCCTCAGGCTGTGTGAGGAGCCTCAGTGTCACTCCCTGTCCCTCAGGCTGTGTGAGGAGCCTCAGTGTCACTCCCTGTCCCTCAGGCTGTGTGAGGAGCCTCGGTGTCACTCCCTGTCCCTCAGGCTGTGTGAGGAGCCTCGGTGTCCCTCCCTGTCCCTCAGGCTGTGTGAGGAGCCTCGGTGTCCCTCCCTGTCCCTCAGGCTGTGTGAGGAGCCTCGGTGTCCCTCCCTGTCCCTCAGGCTGTGTGAGGAGCCTCGGTGTCCCTCCCTGTCCCTCAGGCTGTGTGAGGAGCCTCGGTGTCACTCCCTGTCCCTCAGGCTGTGTGAGGAGCCTCGGTGTCCCTCCCTGTCCCTCAGGCTGTGTGAGGAGCCTCGGTGTCCCTCCCCTGTCCCTCAGGCTGTGTGAGGAGCCTCGGTGTCACTCCCTGTCCCTCAGGCTGTGTGAGGAGCCTCGGTGTCACTCCCTGTCCCTCAGGCTGTGTGAGGAGCCTCGGTGTCCCTCCCTGTCCCTCAGGCTGTGTGAGGAGCCTCGGTGTGACTCCCTGTCCCTCAGGCTGTGTGAGGAACCTCGGTGTCCCTCCCTGTCCCTCAGGCTGTGTGAGGAGCCTCGGTGTCCCTCCCTGTCCCTCAGGCTGTGTGAGGAGCCTCGGTGTCCCTCCCTGTCCCTCAAGCTGTGTGAGGAGCCTCGGTGTCACTCCCTGTCCCTCAGGCTGTGTGAGGAGCCTCGGTGTCACTCCCTGTCCCTCAGGCTGTGTGAGGAGCCTCGGTGTCCCTCCCTGTCCCTCAGGCTGTGTGAGGAGCCTCGGTGTCCCTCCCTGTCCCTCAGGCTGTGGCAGGCGCTTGTGTCCTGGGCTGCCTCTTCTATACAGCTTGTCTCCGAGGAGGAGGGGGAGTTTATCTGGGTCTGGCCAGTCTGAGAAATCTATGCAGAGATTTTGTATTTTTTTTGTGAAGAAGGCTTCCCTTGTATTCTTATATTTTGTGCAGTGCAGTAAAAAGTGTATCTCTCCCTCTCTCTCAGATAACATCGACGACGCGGAGCGCCAGTGGAAGACGGAGTTTCACAGGTGGAGCTCCTACATGATGCACTGGAAGAGCCAGTTCGACCACTACAGCAAACAGGAGCGCTGCGCGGAGCTGTGAGAGTGAGTGTGTGTGTGTGTGTGTGTGTGTGTGTGTGTGTGTGTGTGTGTGTGTCTCAGTGTGTGTGTGTGAGTGTGTGTGTGTGTGTGTGTCTCAGTGTGTCAGTGTGTGTGTGTCTCAGTGTGTGTGTGTCAGTGTCTCAGTGTCTCAGTGTGTCTGTGCACAGAGATACCCCCCTCTTGGTGATCCATCTGCGTCTCCGTCCTTCTGCCTGGTGCTGATGGCTGAAGTGTGGCTGGACTGTGTTCTGATTGGCTGCAGTTTATCCCTTTCTCCTTTTCTGATTGGTTGAGTGTGCAGGCGTGTCCCTCTCAGTGGTTGATTCAGAGATGTTGTAGTTGAGGATGTTTCAAGATTCAGATTCAATGATCTTCAGTATGTGTGTGTGCGTGTGCGTGTGCGCGTGCGTCTGTGCGTGCGTGCGTGTGTGCGTGCGAGCGTGCGTGTGCGCGTGCGTGTGTGCGTGCGTGTGTGCGTGCGTGCGTGTGTGCGTGCGTGCGGCGATCCCCCTCCTCCAATAGGAATCCTTCGCATGACCCCCACACTTTAAAACTGTTATCTTGTAAAATAATATCATATGAAACAATAATAATAATAATAATAATAATAATAATAATAATAATAAGAGTATGGAGATGATGTTAATTATGATGACAATGTTAGCAATAATAGCATATAACTGTCGAAGATATTTAATATTTAAATATGATTACATATATTTATTACAGTGTTTTGTTATTATGTTGTTAAGGGGCAATGTCTGGATGATGTCACAACAAAAGTATAATATTTACAAATATATACATGAATATGTGCCGTATTTAAAGTGTGAATTCTATAATATTTCCATTCCTAAATTTATCACCGATCTTGTTGTCAACACTGCTGTAGAGTGACAGTGTTTTGAAGTTTTTACTCAAGGCTATACTACCATCTGCTGGTAGAAAAGCGAAAGTACAGCCCAGTAAAAAAGATTGTGCGCTTTACCCGTGCCGGTTCAGAAATGGTACGTTCTGCTTCACAGAGGCTGCAGCACTGTGTGGGCTGGTGGAACGCACCATTTCTTCGAGGGGTGTTCTGCGCACAGACCCCAGACATTGCCCTCAGCTGCTCACTGCTTGCTTGACTGCTGTATACAGAATCATTCTGCATGGATGTACATTATTTGTCTGTTTTCCTCCTTTCTCTGAGTAAATTTGACATCCGAGGGGGAAATTATTATATATATATAATGATAAAAGAAATTACAATAAACCAAAAACAACAGAATCACAAACGGTCTCTCTTGTTCTGTATGTGTGTGTGTGTCAGTGAGTGTGACTGTATAGTTTATTACACTTTGCTGTGCTTTTACTGTGAGGAAACTTTTATAAGAAACACATTGAACATAGACACACACTCTCTCTCTCTCTTTCTCTGTCTCTCTCTCTCTTCCCCTCTCGCTCTCTGTCTCTCTCCCCCTCTCCCCCCTCTCTCTCTCTCTCTCTCTCTTCCCCTCTCGCTCTCTGTCTCTCTCCCCCTCTCCCTCTCTTCCCCTCTCCCCCCTCTCTCTGTCTCTCTCTCCCTCTTCTCTTTCCCTCCCCCTCCTTTCCTTCCTCTGTTTATTTCTTTTCTTTTCTACCTCCCCTCCTCTCTCTCTCTCCTCCCTCCCTCTCTCTTTCTCGCTCCTCCTGTTTGGCAGCACATTTGAAATTGGATACCTGCCCCCCCTCTCTTTTCCTCTCTCACATCTCCTCCACACACTCTGTGTGTGTGCGCGCGTGTGTCTCAGCTCTCTGCTCGCTCTCCTCCACACCCCACTGGTGTCACTGGGAGTAGGAGAGTGGGATTGACTGGCCGTGTGACGGACAGACGGACGGACAGGCGTGAGGTGAGTGTTCATAGAGCTGATTAGAGGAGGGGGAGGGGAGGGCTGTTCATTGGGCCTCTTCACAGACAGACAGGACTTTCCTTTCTTGCTCAGAGACTTGCTGCCTGGAAACTGATTCATTGTCTAATTGTTTCACTTTTAAACTTTTCTTTCTGCCTTTCAGAAGTTTCGCAATACACTCGCACACTGAGACACACACACACATACACACTGAGATACACAGTTACACAATTATAGACACACACTGAGATACACACACAGTTACACACACACTGAGATACACAGTTACAGACGCACACACACTGAGATAGACACAGTTACAGACGCACACACACTGAGACAGACACAGTTACAGACGCACACACACACTGAGACACACACTGACTCACTCACACTGACACAGTGCTGCTTTGTGGAGGGCAGTGTCTGGGCACGCAGAGGCATGTTGTGTGCAGGAGGGGTTCTGCAGAGCAGCACTGAACCGAACTGCGAGGCTGGGGATCAGAGCTGGGCCTGGCTTCAACACAGTTACAAGAGAGAGAGGGAGAGAGGCAGGAAAATAGAACGAGGGGGAGTGAGAGAGGGAGAGAGGCAGGAAAATAGAGTGAGGGGGAGAGAGGAGAGGCAGAAAGATAAGGATTTTAATACCTTTACTAGATTTGTATTTTTTATTTAATTGTAAAGATTTATTTTACACATGTTGCTCTGTTAACCAGCTCTTTCCCGGGTCATGTGCTGCCTCCTGCTGGCAAACAGCAGAACAGCACCCAGCGTGAACTGAACAAAGCTAAATTTATTTTATTATTTATTTCTTAGCAGACGCCCTTATCCAGGGCGACTTACAAGTGTTACAAGATACCACATTATTTCACATTATACAGATATCACATTATTTTTACATACAATTACCCATTTATACAGTTGGTTTTTTTTACTGGAGCAATCTAGGTAAAGTACCTTGCTCAAGGGTACAGCAGCAATGTCCCCCCACCTGGGATTGAACCCACGACCCTCCGGTCAAGAGTCCAGAGCCCTAACCACTACTCCACACTGCTACCCTTTGTTCTTCTCTCCTCTCCTCCTTCTAGGCTGGCCACCCCTGTAGTCCGAGGGCAGGTTCGAGAGGGATGGAGGGAGATAAAGAGGGGAAGGAGAGAGAGGGGGAGGAGAAGGAGTGTGATGAAGCTGAGCTGAGCTCTGATCGGGCAGAATCCAGGACAGCCCCCTCCCACTCCCCCCTGGGGTCCTCGCTGGAGGACCTGGCCATGCCCATCATGCACTGGGAGGCACTGGGGCGCCACATCGAAGAGCTGGAGAGACAAGAGGAGCAGAGAGAGAGAGAGAGGGGAAGGAGAAGAGAAGAGAAGAGAGAGGGGGAGGAGAGAGAGAAGGGGAGGAGAGGACCACAGCCTGGAGAGATGAGAAGGGAGGTGAGGAGGGGGAGGGGGGGAGAGGGAGGGGAGGTGTGAGGTGAGGGGAGGTGTGAGGTGAGGGGAGAGGGAGGGGAGGTGTGAGGTGAGGGGAGAGGGAGGGGAGGTGTGAGGTGAGGGAAGAGGGAGGGGAGGTGTGAGGTGAGGGGGGAGGGTACACAGGGTGTGACAGTCTGTCTGTGTTTCAGCCCGCCAGATTGACTCACCGACAGAGTGTGAAAGCGCAGTGTGAGGAGGAGGAGGAGGAGGGAGGAGATGAAGAGATCACCAGACATGTGAGCGAACTCACATCCCGGTAAGAGACAAGAAACCAGGCTGACCAGGGGGTGCCTGTCTCTCTCAAATACACGTGTGTTATATAGAGACTCAGAGAACACAGATACAAGTGCATTAGATAGAGAGGGGGAGAAAGATTTTTTTTATACTCTAGAAAACCGCTTTCTCTCTCTCTCTTTCTCTCTCTCTCTCTCTCTCTTTTTCTCTCTCACTTTCTCTCTCTCTCTCTCTCTCTCTCTCTCTCTCTCTCTCCAGGCTCCAGAGTCGGATGAACCTGCAGCTTTGCTTCATCAACAACAGTGAGAGTGAGGAGGAGGAGGAGGAGGAGGAGGAGGAGAGGAGAGGGAAGGAGAGAGGGAGGGAGGTATGAACTGAACGAGGAGAAAAATCCACACATTTTTTAAAACTTGAATTATATTTATATTACTTTAACTTTAACTTTGTTTTTTGTGCTTAATTGATTATTTTTTTAAAACATAATTACCGTAATTATTTCTGTCATGTCCCCCACCCCCAGAATCCTGCAGGCTGCACTGGTGGGCGTGTCCCTGCGCTGGAAGCCCCACCCCTTGCTCCGGTTGCCAGGGGCAACCTTGTGGAGAGACAGAGAGAGGTGGAGACAGAAGCCCGGAGGGCGCTGGCAAGGGTGAGAGAGAGACTGGAGAAGAGGAGCCAGAACCAGGTGAGAGAGAGAGAGAGAGAGGGAGAGAACGAGAGGGGGAGAGAGAGAGAGAGATGGAGAGAGAGAGAGAGAGAGAGAGAGAGAGAGAGAGAGAGAGAGAGAGAGAGGGAAAGAGAGAGAGGGAGAGAGCGAGAGAGGGAGGGAGGGAGGGAGGGAGAGGGAGAGAGAGAGAGGGAGGGAAGGAGGGAGGGATGGAGGGAGGGGGAGAGAGAGGGAAAGCGGGAGAGAGGGAAAGAGAGAGAGGGAGAGAGAGAGCGAGAGAGAGAGGGAGGGAGGGAGAGAGAGAGATGGAGAGAGAGAGAGAGAGAGGGAGAGAGAGAGGGAGGGAGGGAGAGAGAGAGAGAGAGATGGAGAGAGAGAGAGAGAGGGAGGGAGGGAGGGAGGGAGGGAGGAGAGAGAGAGAGAGAGAGAGAGAACCAAGTAGTTTCCCTCCAGGATGTAAAGGGCTGATGTCCCTCACACACAATGTCCTGCATCACTGCACAGAACAGCACAGTGACTCTGTGCCACTGCACAGAGGTTACAGGGTCTACTGGAGATACATGCATATAGAGAGCTACATAGAATGGGGTTCATGCGCCTTGTCTCTATGCAGGATATAACATTCAGAATGTGAGCAGCTGTTCATTTTGTCATGTAATTCTCTCTCTCTCTGTGTCCCTGTGGTGTGTCTGTCTCCTTGTCTGTGTGTCTCCCTGTCTGTCTCCCCGTGTGTCAGTCCTGCGAGGGTCTGGCGCACACTCCAGACGGCAGGAGGCTGCAGAGTGCTGACCTGCACACACTGACCATCAAACAGCTGGACACTCTGAGGAAAAGACTGAGCCAGGCTGTGCAGGGTGAGAGAGAGGGAGCGAGCGTGAGAGAGAGTATCAGATTCAGCTGGTATCTACAGACAGACTGGCTGACCCTGTGTCTCTGTTGTCCAATCAGATCTGAGCTCGGAGCTGGTTGGTTCGCTGCTGTCACGTGACCAGCTCCAGACGGAGCAGGATGCCATCTTACTGGAGGTGGAGGACCTGACCGCGTAAGAGAGACTGTCACTCCCTCACACTGTCACTCCCTCACTCTGTCACTCCCTCACTCTGTCACTCTCTCACACTGTCACTCCCTCACTCTCTCACACTGTCACTCTGTCACATTAATTTTCACACTTTCATGCAACACTTTCATTACTGATGAATTTCTCACATCTCCACTAGGTGGCAGAGTGTTTCTCTGGAAAGCTTTGTAAAGTTCTGGAAAGCCCTATAGAGTTCTGGAAAGCTCTGTAAAGTTCTGTAAAGCTCTGTAAAGTTCTGGAAAGCTTTGTAAAGTTCTGGAAAGCTCTGTAAAGTTCTTCTCTTTTCGTCTTGCAGGTTTGCTGAGAACGAACAAACTCGCCAGCACAGGAGGGCTCTGAGATGACCAGTGGCACACTGCGTCCTGATCAGGAGGGATGCAATGTGTGTGTGTGTGTGTGTGTGTGTGTGTGTGTGTGTGTGTGTGTGTGTCAGTGTGTGTGTGTGTGTGTGTGTGTGTGTGTGCGTGTGTGTGTGTGAAGGTCTGGTTCTGTGTTATTTTTCGTTCCTATCCAGTGTTCAGTATTTCCGGATCTCATTACGAGTTCTTTCTCTCTGCAGCATTCCAAACAGAAACTACTCCCTGGATTCAAACTGTGTGCATTCAAACTGTATCCATTCAAAGTGTATCCATTCAAACTGTGTCCATTCAAACTGAATCCATTCAAACTGTATCTACCCGGCTTTGTAATACATTTGTAAAAACAAAATACAAGAAATATGTTTTCAAAGAAATTAAACTACACTGTGTGTGTGTGTGTGTGTGTGTGTGTGTGAGTGTGTGTGTGAGTGTGTGTGTGTGCACCTAGCTGTTGGACACAATCTGTTCTCTCGTCTCTCCTGGCAACCAGCCAGCCCATAATGATCCTGGTTACTGTGGCTCTGATTAAACTGACAGCTCAGCACAAGAGAAAGAGTCAACAAGAGAGAGTCAACACTTCAACCATCACACTAACCCTAACCCTAACCCTCCAACCCTAACCCTAACACTGCAAACATCTCTCTCTCTCTCTCTCTCTCTCTCTCTCTCTTGTTCAGTCTCTGTGCTGGACTTTGAAGCCAATGAGATTCTGAGCGGAGCTGAGAGAGCGAGGGAGCGTGTGAGAGAGGGAGGGAGGAGGGAGAGAGTTTAGAGGGGCATTAGTGACCCGTGCACAGAGACAGAGACTCACACTCAAAGAATGGACTGACCGCATCGCTTCAACTAAACTGAGTCTCAAACTGCTTATATTTCTGATTCTTATTATTTTTTGATGAAAAATCAAAAGAAGATTCTTGTTTTTTTTAAGCTATCCCTGTTCACAATGGAGACTGTGAAATTTGACAGATAAAACCTTTTGAGTTTTTCAACAACGAAAATGTCAGTTCTAATGACAGCTACGCTCCGCAGCTACGTGAGCGCCAGACTCTACACAGACTCAACGTTATGTAACACAATCCCTTATTTATCTATTCGCTGGATCAAATGCAACGTCGTGGATGAACAGACAAGAAGGAAATAAAGGAGAAGAAGAAGGGGGAGTGAGACTGAAAGAGGAAGGACCGCTCAGGTGAGTGAGGGCTCTCCTTGAAGACCGTCACAAAGACTTCGAGTCAAAACGTTTGTCATTGAATTTACTAAGCTTCATTTAGTGTGTCTATTGAACACTGGGAGGGACTGGGAGGGACTGGGAGGGAGGCAGTGTGGCTCTAGTGGAGCTGAGGAGGGACTGGGAGGGAGGGAAGCAGTGTGGCTCTAGTGGAGCTGAGGAGGGACTGGGAGGGAGGGAAGCAGTGTGGCTCTAGTGGAGCTGAGGAGGGACTGGGAGGGAGGGAGGCAGTGTGGCTCTAGTGGAGCTGAGGAGGGACTGGGAGGGAGGGAAGCAGTGTGGCTCTAGTGGAGCTGAGGAGGGACTGGGAGGGAGGGAGGCAGTGTGGCTCTAGTGGTTAGAGCTGAGGAGGGACTGGGAGGGAGGGAAGCAGTGTGGCTCTAGTGGAGCTGAGGAGGGACTGGGAGGGAGGGAGGCGGTGTGTCTCTAGTGGTTAGAGCTGAGGAGGGACTGGGAGGGAGGGAAGCAGTGTGGCTCTAGTGGAGCTGAGGAGGGACTGGGAGGGAGGGAGGGAGGGAGGCAGTGTGGCTCCAGTCGTTCGCTGCAGTTCTCTCCAGTAGATGATTGCTGGCAGAGGCTCGCTGTTACTCATTGTTGTTTGAGGGGTAATGGAGCGAGTAACAGCTGAGTAAGCAGAGTGTCAGTAAACCCTGAGAAAGGAGAGGAGAGAGGAGAGACACAAATAGATTTGCTTCTGAAAAGACTCCTCACGGTCGATTGTCTGTTTCTCTGTGCAGGTGCCCCGAGACCAGACCTGACGAGTGGATATACAGAGCCTGCCAGACCTGAGACACACACACACTGAGACACACACACACGCATGCACGCACACACTGACACTGTGATGGAGAGAGACGACAGCTCCCTGCCCCTCTACCCGATCGAACAATGGCAGAACACCAGCCAGTCCTCCCCTGCCTCTCTAGCACCCCCTAGCCCCCCCACCACCCCCTCCTCCTCCCCCTCGTCCTGCCACATCGACGAATCCTACAAATACATCTTCCTGCCCTTGTGCTACTCTGTCACCTTCCTCCTCAGCCTGGTCCTGAACTCCATCATCCTGCATCGCTCCTTCTGCGGGGGTGGGCACCGCGGAGGAGGCAGAGCCAAGCGCTGGACCCCCTCCCTCACCTACATGGTCAACCTGGCCACCACTGACCTCATGTACGGCCTCTCGCTGCCCTTCCTGATTGCCAGCTACGCCATGCGGGACCGCTGGGTGTTCGGGGACCCCGTGTGCCGGCTGGTGCGTTTCCTCTTCTACTTCAACCTCTACTGCAGCCTGGCCTTCCTGGCCTGCATCTCCCTGCACCGCTACCTGGGCGTGTGCCACCCCTTGCGCTCCCTGGCCAGCGGGGGGCCCCGCCGGGCCGTCAAGGGGGTCTGCCTGCTGGTCTGGGCCGTGGTGTTCGCTCTCACCAGTCCCATTTTCCGCTTCGCCCGCACTGGGAGCAACCGGGACGGGAACACGGTGTGCTGGGACGACGCGCCGGACTGGGAGCTGCAGGACTACGTTCCTTACGGGATCACCCTCCACGTGCTGCTCTTCTGCCTGCCCTTCGGGGTCATCGGGTGGTGTTACTCCAGGGTGGCCCGGACCATCTTCCGAAGCCTGGGGGAGGAGGGAGGAGGAGGAGGAGGAGGAGACGGGGTGCTCCCCTCCTCCTCCTCCTCTCCCCAGCCCCCTCCCTCGCACTCCTTCCTCAGTCTCCGGCGGCGGCGCCAGTCCCTGCGCACGGTGGTGACCATCACGCTGCTGCTGGCGCTCTGCTTCCTGCCCTTCCACGTCACGCGCACCGTCTTCCTGCTGCTCAAGGGCTCGGCCTGGGGGGCCGACTGCCGCACCGTCGCGCTCGTCTCCATCTGCTACAAGCTGACCCGGCCGCTCGCCTCCTTCAATGCCTGGCTCAACGCCCTGCTCTACTTCCTCACCAAGGGGAGGGGCGGGGCTGCCAGGGGAGGGGCCCGGAGAGAGGGCGGGGCCCAGAGGCTGGAGGTGCTGCAGCAGAAGCAAGACCCGGAGAGGAAGAGCGCACCCCCCGCGGACAGCGGCTTCAAAACCTTGCACTGAGACACGGGGACACTGAGACATTGAGACACAGGGACATTGAGACACAGGGACACGGAGACATTGAGACACAGGGACACAGAGCCACAGAGACATTGAGACACAGGGACACAGAGACATTGAGATCTGGAGACACAGGGACATGGAGACATTGAGACCGGGAGACATTGAGATCCGGAGACACAGAGACATTGAGACACAGGGACATTGAGACACAGGGACACGGAGACATTGAGACACAGGGACACAAAGCCACAAAGACATTGAGACACAGGGACACAGAGACATTGAGATCCGGAGACACAGAGACATTGAGACACAGGGACATGGAGACATTGAGATCCGGAGACACAGAGACATGGAGACACTGAGTCAGGGACAATGAGACACAGAGACACCCGAATAGACAAACTGTATCCTAAAGTATTATCCATGAGAAAATGTACACTATAGGATTATGTGGGAGACTATGTCCTGTTGGATTATCTGTGAGACGCTGTCCTGTCGGATTATCTATGAGACTCTGTCCTGTCGAATTATCTATGAGACTCTGTCCTGTCGAATTATCTATGAGACTCTGTCCTGTCGAATTATCTATGAGACTCTGTCCTGTCGAATTATCTATGAGACTCTGTCCTGTCGAATTATCTATGAGACTCTGTCCTGTCGAATTATCTATGAGACTCTGTCCTGTCGAATTATCTATGAGACTCTGTCCTGTCGAATTATCTGTGTCCTGTAGGATTATTTGCAAGTCTGTCCTGTGTAGAATTATTAATCTGTGTTGTTACAATGAGACAGTGATAGCGAGACTGGATTAGCGGTGAGACTGTTTCCTATTGAGGTTCTATAGGAAGCCCTCTGAGACGACCGCATCTCCTGGGTTATCTGTGAGACTGTGTGTGATCCCTACAGGATCCCATGTGATCTATTGGGATCTCTGAGAGACTCTCTGAGGAACTGGCATTTGAATGCTGGCTGCTTGTTGATTTCCTTAACAGTCTGTATTGAGAAATCACACGGGGAGGGGGGGGGGGGGGTGTCCTAATTGCTTAGATTCACGACCGTACCAATAAAAGAAAGCTTCTTCCTCTCGGCACGCATCCGCTTCCGTGGGGTTTGTGTTCAATGTGTTGTTTTTGCAGAATTTCAGTATTTTTTTTGCTGTTTTTGTTTTTGGTTGTTCATTTTGTTCAGAGTTCACAGTCATGGCATTTCTGACGTTAATCATCTTGGGAAACGTTCCTGAACGCAAACCCAAAGTTCAAACTACCTCCGGGACCAGCGGAGTGAAAACTAACAGCAAACAAAATATTAAACAGCGCGGGACGCCTTCTCACTCCTATAGACACGTGAGTCTGTTTACTATTGAAGCAAGCCTGCCCTGGAGGGAGGGAGGGAGGGAGCAGTTCAGTCTCAAGTCTGCCCTGGACTGCACTGGAGGGAGCACCCTTTCTCTTAGGGAGGGAGGGAGGGAGGGAGCAGTTCAGTCTCACGCATGCCCTGGACTGCACTGGAGGGAGCACCCTTTCTCTTAGGGAGGGAGGGAGGGAGGGAGCAGTTCAGTCTCAAGTCTGCCCTGGACTGCACTGGAGGGAGCACCCTTTCTCTTAGGGAGGGAGGGAGGGAGGGAGGGAGCAGTTCAGTCTCAAGTCTGCCCTGGACTGCACTGGAGGGAGGGAGGGAGCAGTTCAGTCTCCATGCCTCAAGCCTGCCCTGGACTGGAGGGAGCCCCTTTTCTCTCAGGGAGGGAGGGACGGAGCAGTTCAGTCTCAAGCCTGCCCTGGACTGGAGGGAACCCCCAATCCCCATTGAGAATGACCAGTTCTTATTTCACACACTGTGCCTGTGAAGTTCCTTCACAAATTCTGCACCTTGTTCATTCTTAAAAACACAGCAAGCACACAGTGTTCCATTACATCATTAACTCTAAAGACCCGCCCACCTGCTGTTCTAGAACAGAATTCTCAGATTGGTCCCGGTGCATTGTGACATCACTGAAACACTCTCCAGCAGGGAAACCAGTGTGAACCGGCCCCAGGGTTCCCGGGCCCAGACTTCCGATCGCTGTGTATAAAAAACTCAAGCCATTAATGAGACGCCTGACCCTGGGTTCAAAGAATAACAGAAAAAAATAAAACACTGTGAGAGAGAGAGAGAGAGTCATTCCTCAATAAGTATCTACTGACTATTTTACAGATTAATTTATTTAGTGGTTAGAATTGAGAGACAGAGAGGGAAGCAGTGTGGCTCTAGTGGTTAGAACTGAATACTTCTAAGACAAGCACTATATATATATATATATATATATATATATATATATATATATATATATATATATATATATATATTATTATTATTATTTATTTCTTAGCAGACGCCCATATATATAGTGAAGGATTTGTAATCAATTATTCTACCGTTTTAAGTACCTGAAATATCCTTTTCTTATATATATATATATAACAAGAATGCAAATATATGTTTATAATTAAAATTCTATGTATGTTATTTAGCACTGTACACGAGTTCTCATTTTTGGTTGCAGTTCCACGGGAGTGCGCAGGGAGGCGCTGTTGCCCTGGCCGTCTCGATATTAGTCAGAATACATTTAGCTGCAGACTGTACTATATATAGAAAACATTGTTTTTATTAGCGATAAATCACGTATTATAATTATTTAGGGTTTCGAGCGGGCGTCGGGAGGGGAACGGCGGGTGTAGGGGACGGGACGGGGCGGGGGGTGATCAAAAAAAAATAATAATTAAAAAAAAAAGCGAGAACCGCGTCCCGCTAAATAACTGTGCTGCTATAAAACATAAATAAATACAGAGGATTTAAACTTCACCGCAGACGGGGAAACTTTTAAAAGATTGCGTCAGAGGCGATCTTTCAGTTTTGCGGCGTTATTCGGATGTTTGACGCGATTAAAGTGATTTTCATTATCTTTTCAAACACGGTTTTACTGTTCGCTATTCGTCGTGCTGACGGGTTTTTAGAATGGAAACCAATTAGTTGTTTTAATTTTTATTTTTACTTGCTGTTCGGACTCGTTTGAAAAACTATTTTTGGTTTTCTCTCTCTCTCTCTCTCTCCTCGGCCCTCGCTGTGTGCGGCTACGTTTACAGCCCCCCCCCCCGGGTCCTGGCTTGCTGAACTAAAAATGCGCAAGTGTGGCTGAATCTGTCGCTGTTTCCCGGCGGTTTCCGAGCGCTTTGAACCGAGGGGAAGAGGGTGAGGCCTGCGGGTCGGGCTTTCACCGGGCTAGAGTAGCTGCGCTCGCTGGATTCGGGTGCAGGGGGGCCGGCTGCAGTGGCAGTCTCGAGTCCGCGGGCCCAGCGAGACGATATGGAGCGGATGGAGGTGGATCAGTGCGCAGGCGCAGGAAGCGGAGGAGGGGCTCTGCGGCGGTCCAACAGCGCCCCCATGATCACCGGTGTCAGGTACGGGTACTGCAGACTGACTGTTTACTGACAGTATCATTATTATTATTATTATTATTATTATTATTATTATTATTATTAGTTTATTTAGCAGATGCCTTTATCCAAGGCGATTTACAGAGACTAGGGTGTGTGAACTATGCATCAGCTGCAGAGTCACTTACAACTACGTCTCACCCGAAAGACGGAGCACAAGGAGGTGAAGTGACTTGCTCAGGGTCACACAATGAGTCAGTGGCTGAGCTGGGATTTGAACCGGAGACCTCCTGGTTGCAAGCCCTTTTCTTTAAGCACTGGAGCACACGATATTACGTTTGTAATCCAGTAATGCACTTAAATTCAGAGGATCGATACAGTTTATGATGTACAGGGAAATGTGTTAATCTCTTACGATGATAGTTAATTAACATTACTGTTGGCCCTATATATATATATCTAGGAAGAAGTAATCGATAAACTGAAAACTCACTATTTTAATAATACGTTTCCATCTTCATTGAAGTAGCGAGCTTTCATTGCGTCGATGATTTTTGTTCTCCAATGAGTATCTCTTGGGTCCTCGTTCTCTTGGACACGGAGCTGCTGTTTGCTGTTTTATTCTGACGCTCGTACCCCACTGCCCAGTTTGAAAAGTCCTCTCTCCGCCCCGGTCCTCACGCCTGTCTCTCCCGCGTCTCTCCCACTCAGTGACGGCGCGGCCGTGTTCCACGCGGGGGGGTCCGCGCGCTATCGGAGGAGCAGCGTGTCCGTCAATCTCAGCTGCCCGGGTCAGGTGAGTCGAGTGGGGTAAAAGCACTGTGTGTGTGTGTGTGTGTGAGAGAGAGAGTGAGGGAGTCTGTGAGTGTGTGTCTCACCCCCCTCCCCTCTCTCTCTCTCTCTCTCTCTCTCTCTCTCTCTCTCTCTCTCTCTCAGGCCCTCCCCCTGTCTCCATTCCGACTGGCCAGCGGTCGGTTGGAGCCTCACAAGCAGGTGAGTCTCTGGGGTGGTTCATTGATTATTGATTATTGATTGTTGATTAGCTCAGAGAGGATGAGGAAGGGTCCTTGTCGGAGGCTGTTAGGAAGGTTTGGGGACTTGAGCGCATGGTTAAGCCCCTGCTGGCTGATGATTGATGATTGGTTATTGGTTATTGATCTGTCGATTTGGTTTCTCAGGAGGAGAGCATGGAGATGAACTCCAGAGACACGCTGCCGAGGAACAGGTGAGGCTGCCTTCTATTTGTGTAACTCTCCCAAATCCCAAATCCACCAGACACCCAGCAGCGCTGGAGCTAGAAACTTTAGAAATCCACTCAGTAAGTTCAGTGAGAGGCGTTTGGACGAGAAGCCTTTCTCAGTGCAGAGTTAACCATTGAATTTACACTGAAGACACTGAGAAAGACTTCTAGTGGAAACGTTAGCCATTGAATTTACACTGAAGACACTGAGAAAGACTTCTAATGGAAACGTTAGTCATTGAATTAAACTGAAGACGCTGAGAAAGACT
>NW_026708323.1:52500-57500 GCF_902713425.1 Acipenser ruthenus
CTAACTAACTCAACTGATATCGTGTGGCCCTGAATACTTTGAATAATATCACCTCCAATCGCTGTTAAACTTATTTTAGTATCAAACACAAACTCTTGCGGTTTATTAAATACGTGTTTTTTTAAAATGTTTATTTTTTTACACAACCCATATAACCCTACGTGTGTGTGAGTGTGTATATATAAAAAAATATATATATATATAAAAATAAAAAAAAAGTTTAATAGTTATGACTGACATTTTCGTTGCCCTTTTAAATCGACCAGAGAAAAATTAAAATGATGCCGGCAAACCGTATTTAATTACAAACAATAAATATATAAATCTAAATTATTATTATTATTATTATTATTATTATTATTATTATTATTATTATTATTATTATCATTATTATTATTATTATTATTATTATTAGTTGTTCATCGAATGAACGTGAAATTCTTAGCTAAAAATAAGCATCAGGTATTATTAACGCAAATAACTTATAATAATTCTAATCCTAATAATAATAATCATAATAATAATAATAATCATAATAATAATAATAATAATAATAATAATAATAATAATAATAATCATAATAATAATCCTAATAATAAGAATAAGAAGAAGAAGAAGAAGAAGAAGAATGACGATAATAATACTACATTTATTATAATCATAGTTTCACAATATTTCACCAATAATACTTTTTTTATATAATCCCTAAACAACGCCGTTCAGAAAACCAAAGTGTGGACACGCTGATTAGGCGCACACTGGACGGTGTGAGGTTCAAACATTTTGTATTTTAATAAATAAAATCACTGAGACCGACCCCCCCACAAAGACTGCGTGTGAGAAAAAAAATAAAATAAAAACATCAAACAAGATTAAATTACTGCAAGTTACACCGAGCTGGAAAATGCGCCATTAAAAAAATTTAAAAAATTGCTTCAAACTCCCAAAATATAAGAAGTCAGTTTGGCAAGCTAGCGAAAAGTAACGTTCGTTTTGTGCAAAAACCAAAAAAAATGCACAGTTTTTTTAATGTCCACTGTTCTGATGATCATTATATTCTCTACTTACTGCATCCCATTCGCACTGCTGGAGACTGGTTCACTGTTTCTAGATTGTCCTTTATATTAAGGGCACCTGTAGAACTCCTCTGTTTGTATCCTGGGACACTATCACCCTTCATTTAAATGTGCTTTATTTTGCTCTTATCTGCCCCCTATTTTACTGCATTTAATCCTGTACTTCAGAATACTGTAATCTGTCAAGTGTTTAACCTGTAGTACTTTGTATTTAATCATATCCTGATGTAACTATCACTATTTAATCATATCCTGATGTAACTATCACTATTATCTGCTGTATTATGGAATTGTGGTTTGTCAAACTTGTACTTTGCTTGAACAAAAGTTATTGTATTTCTTGCTCTTATTGTATTACTTGTATTGTAACGCTTGAAATGTATTTGCTTACGATTGTAAGTCGCCCTGGATAAGGGCGTCTGCTAAGAAATAAATAATAATAATAATAATAATAATAATAAATAATAATAATAATAATAATATGTATATATACATATATAGATAGACAGATAGAGAGAGAAAGAGAGAGAGATCATTCAAAAGCAGCCAGCAGCTCTTTATCCCAGGAGAAGCAGGATGCTAGTAATTGATGAACTGCTAACACTCTTTTAATAACAACCTACATACAATGTTTCAATCTTGAACAAACAGCATCATTTCTACTGTGCTCTATCAAGAAGGGGAAAGTCGCAGCTAATTATTAAATGAGTTTTCAGATTTTTCTTCATTGTGTTTGTGTGTGTGTGTGTGTGTGTATATGTATAATATATACACACCACACACACACTCACACATTGCATTAGATCATGAAACTCTTTCTAAACACTCTGAAATCCAGCCTGCGCTGCACAGGGGAGTTTAAAGCATGCTGTTGAAACACGCGCTGATATAAATGCTGCAGTCATTCTGTTATTGAACAGATCTCCAAACCCCACAGTCCTCGTGCTGATGGGGGCGAGTCACAGGATCGTGGTGCTTTCTGTATAGTGATCGAGGTCTGGATCGTGATGCTTTCTGTATCGTGATCGAGGTCTGGATAGTGATGCTTTCTGTATCGTGATCGAGGTCTGTATCGCGATCGAGGTCTGGATCGTGATGATTTCTGGATCGTGATCGAGGTCTGGATCGTGATCGAGGTCTGTATCGTTATCGAGGTCTGGATCGTGATGCTTTCTGGATCGTGATCGAGGTCTGGATCGTGATGCTTTCTGTATCGTGATCGAGGTCTGGATAGTGATGCTTTCTGGATCGTGATCGAGGTCTGGATCGTTATCGAGGTCTGGATCGTGATGCTTTCTGGATCGTGATCGAGGTCTGGATCGTGATCGAGGTCTGTATCGTGATCGAGGTCTGGATAGTGATGCTTTCTGGATCGTGATCGAGGTCTGGATCGTGATCGAGGTCTGTATCGTTATCGAGGTCTGGATCGTGATGCTTTCTGGATCGTGATCGTGATCGAGGTCTGTATCGTGATCGAGGTCTGGATAGTGATGCTTTCTGGATCGTGATCGAGGTCTGGATCGTGGTGCTTTCTGTATCGTGATCGAGGTCTGGATCGTGATGCTTTCTGTATCGTGATCGAGGTCTGGATCATGATGCTTTCTGGATCGTGATCGAGGTCTGGATCATGATGCTTTCTGGATCGTGATCGAGGTCTGGATCGTGATGCTTTCTGGATCGTGATCGAGGTCTGGATCGTGATGCTTTCTGGATCGTGATCGAGGTCTGGATCGTGATGCTTTCTGGATCGTGATCGAGGTCTGGATCGTGATGCTTTCTGGATCGTGATCGAGGTCTGGATCGTGATGCTTTCTGGATCGTGATCGAGGTCTGGATCGTGATGCTTTCTGTATCGTGATCGAGGTCTGGATCGTGATGATTTCTGTATCATCATCAAGGTCTGTATCGTGATGCTTTCTGGATCATGATAGAGGTCTGGATCTTGATCGAAGTCTGTATCGTGATGCTTTCTGGATCGTGATCGAGGTCTGGATCTTGATCGAAGTCTGTATCGTGATGCTTTCTGGATCGTGATCGAGGTCTGGATCTTGATCGAAGTCTGTATCGTGATGCTTTCTGGATCATGATCGAAGTCTGTATCGTGATGCTTTCTGTATCGCGATCGAGGTCTGGATCGTGGTGCTTTCTGGATCGTGATCGAGGTCTGGATTGTGATCGAGGTCTGGATCGTGATGCTTTCTGGATCGTGATCGAGGTCTGGATCGTGATGCTTTCTGGATCGTGATCGAGGTCTGGATAGTGATGCTTTCTGGATCGTGATCAAGGTCTTTCTGGATCGTGATCGAGGTCTGGATCGTGATCGAGGTCTGGATCGTGATACGAGACCCAAGCAGCACAGCTCACTACTTCAGCAAGCCGGTCTCGCAATGAAGAATACGTTTGTTTTGTAATTGCTGTGAATACATACTCTCCCCAACTCACTGAATCTCAGTCTTTCAACAAAACAGTCCTTCAGTAAATGATCGTCTGACCCGGGTCAAGCGAGACAAAACGCTTGACGGCTGTTCGTGAGCCGATGCAATAACAAACGGCCACACCTGCGTGAAGGTTCCACTTCCGCAAGGAACGTTTCTGTTTGTTCTGTTTAGCCATATTTGTGTTGCTTGAGACACCAGCACGAGCCAGATCGCAGTAGGGATGAAGAAACATTTGCTCTAATCAACATTTGGGCCGACGGTTCAACCCAGAGAAGCTTGGATGGAAGGTCGGTAACAAGCTGATCCGGGGCATGGATACTCGCATTGTGGACTTGCGTCTGTCACCCAGGTCAACCCTGCTTTATCACAAGCAGTGTGAAATCGCGTCCCCGACCCGCATGACACCGGGTCCTGACCTGGGGAGGTTCTGACCCGGGTAGAGCATGCCAGAGTGAAAGGGGCTCAATGTTTCTTCTTTCTAAGTTTTGTAACCCAGCCCCATGCACCCTGCTATTACCCGCCAGGCTCTGCCTCCTTTGTGACACATTCTAGCTGCGTTGGGAATAGTTTATGACAGATCCTTCAAAGAGCGCTAGCAACGGTTTTGAAAAACCATCTTCTTTCGCCTCATTGGCTGCTTTCACATGAAGTCCCCCCCCCCATCCCCTCCGTGTTGTGGAGAATCTCTGTGTGTGAATTACACGTGTGCATGTTTTTCACGTGTTGTATGATTAATGTATTTTTTTTTTTGCTTTGATTTGGGAATGGCTCGAATGCCACGCCTATAGACCCTGCTGCTGCATCCGGGCACTGTTCTGTATATCAGGGATGTGGGACCCTCCTGTTTAATCGCCTGAGTGTTTTAATCTTCCACAATCAGACCTGTTTGAAAGAGTGAAGCTTGAAGCTCGTTTAGTCTTGTTGTTTTTATAATATGTAATTGGATTGGTAAGGCTGAGTGTGCGAGGAGGGGGGGTGGCGGGGGTGGGCGGGAGGCTCTGTTGAGTAAATCTAACTGCAGCAGATTCAACACTGCCTGTGCTGTGTGTGTCTCAGGCATGCCTAGCTTCCCAACCCTCGACAGCAAACACTGAGACAAGAGACTCAGAGAGCACAGATACAAGTGTGTTATATAGAGACTCAGAGAGCACAGATACAAGTGCATTAGAGACTCAGAGAGCACAGATACAAGTGCATTATATAGAGACTCAGAGAGCACAGATACAAGTGCATTAGATAGAGACTCAGAGAGCACAGATACAAGTGCGTTATATAGAGACTCAGAGAGCACAGATACAAGAGCATTAGATAGAGACTCAGAGAGCACAGATACAAGTGCGTTATATAGAGACTCAGAGAGCACAGATACAAGTGCATCAGAGACTCAGAGAGCACAGATACAAGTGCATTAGAGACTCAGAGAGCACAGATACAAGAGCATTAGATAGAGACTCAGAGAGCACAGATACAAGTGCATTAGATAGAG
>NW_026708323.1:62500-71381 GCF_902713425.1 Acipenser ruthenus
CTGCCTCGGTACGTTTTTTATTCTCAGTTGAAACACAGTGATGAATAGCTAGGGGTTTGTGAAATGTGCGATTCGTACAGCAGTGAGTCGGGTAAAGCCTCGACAGGCACACACACTTCCCATAAGCGTCGGACTAATGGGAGTGAGTGCCTTGCCTTGGATAAATCAAATAATACCCGCGTGAGAGGGATACTGTGTTGATTTTATTATTGTATGTGAGCTGGGAATGCACACTGTGTGTTATTTACAGTACGTACTGGACTGCACAGATAATCAAATCATTTCAATACTAATGAATTCCTGCTGCCAGCCTCAGAGTTTGCTGTTTATCAGGAAAGGACCTGTTTGTATTTATTTATAAATGATTTTCTCTTTTATCTCATTTTTTTTTAGCACCTACACAGAGACACACACTGTCTCTCTCTCCCTCCCTCCCTCCCTCCCTCTCTCTCCCTGTCTAAGACATGGAAGCAGGGTATATATAAAAATATAAATAT
Source organism: Acipenser ruthenus (assembly GCF_902713425.1). Taxonomy (NCBI): domain Eukaryota; kingdom Metazoa; phylum Chordata; class Actinopteri; order Acipenseriformes; family Acipenseridae; genus Acipenser; species Acipenser ruthenus. The sequence continues at coordinate 62,998 of NW_026708323.1, forward strand.
ATAGCAAACTGCTAAAAGAAAAGAAACAAAAGGTGAGTTGATTTTTTTGGAACTTTTAAAAAAAAAATCAATTTATTTATTTTAATACGACCCTCCTCTCTCCCTCCCTTCATATTTCTTATCTGAAGACACCATTTTGTCTCCTGCCTGGGCCCTCCATCTTGTGTGTTTAAAAAACTTTTCATGTCTCTCTCTCTCTCTCTTTCTTTCTCTCTCTCTCTCTTTCTTTCTTTCTTTCTCTCTCTCTCTCTCTCTCTCTCTCTCTCTCTCTCTCTCTCTCAGCATGACTGTATATTATATGTCTATTATATAGGCATGTCGGTCTATAGCTGGGCACGCTGGCCCTGCCCCTGGATTTGGCCCCTATACAATGCTGTAGGGTCTCTACAGTACACTGTACAGCTAGCATAGGGACACACACTGCTGAGATTGTTGCAGTTCTTGGCTATGTATAAGAAATAAGTACATGCATGAATCCTATATGTAAACATGTAAATGCATATATTCTATAGGGGAGGTGGCTATAGGTGTATGCTTGCTGAGGGCTGTAGTTACCTATTTTATACATTGTCAGACACCTATTGAGTAGCAGGTGAATGTGAATTAATTGTATCAGTATATTTTATTTATTTTATTTATATATATATATATATATATATATATTTATTTTTTTTTTTGCATCACCCTATAGAATTAACTAATTTTGCTTCATCGAATGAAAACACTAAAGGAAAATAAATGAATTAATTTTTGAATTTCTAAATGTAGCTCTATGCAGTGTTTCTCCATAACCCATTTCTATAAGAGTGTGAATTGCATGTGACTGAATATGAGATCAACTGTCAGCAATGAGACCCACACTGAACAGCTTTAAAAATAAAACGTTCTGGACACTGAGACCCACTCTGAGAGACACACTGAGAGACCCACACTGAGAGACCCACACTGAGACCCACACTGAGAGACCCACACTGAGAGATCCACACTGAGACCCACACTGAGAGACCCACACTGAGACCCACTCTGAGAGACCCACACTGAGAGACACACTGAGAGACCCACACTGAGAGATCCACACTGAGACCCACTCTGAGAGACCCACACTGAGAGACCCACTCTGAGAGACCCACACTGAGAGACACACTGAGAGACCCACACTGAGACCCACACTGAGACCCACACTGAGAGACCCACACTGCACAGCTTTACAAATCTACAAAACAAAATACAACGTTTTGAAATATTCTCAAGGGTTAACACTTGGGTAACATTTAAACTCTAATACCCCAAATTATTTTTAATATTATTATTATTATTATTGAAAAGGTGCACACAGGAGTAAGAGGTGAATTTAATTAAATGATGGAAATTTGGATTTTCTGAACACACTGTCAATAAGTTTATTGTGTTCTAGTTATTATTATTATTATTATTATTATTACTATTATTACTATTATTATTACATTTCGAACCTCCTTTTAAATGCCACCTGCTTGTCCAGCAGCACTTCTTTGCCTGACGGATTATTCATTCTCTGACTGTCGGATCCAAAAAAAAAAACACCCCAGACAAGCTGACTGCTGTGGTGGAAGAAAAATAATAACAAACTGAAATATCAAAGCACGACAAGATAGGAATGTTCTGTTAGCTTGCATTCAATTTTAACAACACGTGTGGACTGGGGGGAGGGTGCGATGTGCGACCAAAAAATAAATTCATTTTATCATAAATCCCTGCGCCACAGAGCTTCTCAAAGAGGCAACACAGACTAGAGTAGCAGTCTGGCAGGGTTACGATGCTGTGAGACACTGAGTCAGGACCCCGGACTAACGCGCTGGGTTCAACTGGCAGCAGTGTGGAGTAGTGGTCAGGGCTCTGGACTCTGGACCGGAGGGTCGTGGGTTCAATCCCAGGTGGGGGACACTGCTGCTGTACCCTTGAGCAAGGTACTTTACCTAGATTGCTCCAGTAAAAACCCAACTGTATAAATGGGGAATTGTATGTAAAAATAATGTGTAAAAAATAATGTAATTGTAAGTAAAAAATAATGTGGTATCTTGTAATAATTGTAAGCCCCCCTGGATAAGGACATCTGCTCAGAAATTAATAATATTCAGTGGTTTGTTATTATGTGTGTATTGTAGTATTTTACTATATATATATATATATATATATTCAGACATTGTAAAACAGTGTGTGTGTGTGTGTGTGTGTGTGAGCTCTATGGAGTTTGAGAACTTGCCCTGTCAAAACTTTGAAAAAAAAAAAACATTCTGTATTATAAAATAAATCTGTAGATAGGAAACTTAACATGGTCCAATTCTACACATTATTATTATTATTATTATTATTATTATTATTTTTTATTTATTTATTTTTTTCAGTGCAGTGTGGTCCTGAATTATGCTTTGTGTTTTCCAGGTTGGAATAATAAAATGTGAATATCCCGTTTTGAAGGGCGTGGCCGCGTGATCACCGCGTGTCAGTCCCACGCTGGGGTTTGGAGCTCGTTTCAGTTCTGCGTTTGTCTCTCGTTGTTATTTTGCTGTGTTTTGTTTTGACACAGGCAGGTTCCCGATGGTTTTTCCCCGATCATCTCCTCGCTTTCACTCCGCTATTCCCGGCAGCAGCACATCATGGTTTGCAGGCTCCCAGCGACGTTCCAAACCGTTTTGTGCTGTTACTGGGAGTACTGGGAACACTGTTACTGGGAGTTGAAACAGTTTCATCAACACGACCTGCAGCTCATTGGCATTGAAACCTGGTCTTGAAGACACTGAAAAAAAAAGACCTCTGATGGAAACAGTGAGCCTCGAATCTGAGTTTCTGTTCGTATTTCTACACTCAAAGATGCAGGGATGGGAATGAGACTCTCTTTGCAGAGCAGTGTGATCCATTCCTGGTTTTACTATGAGTTTACTAATAAGACACGCTTGTGCGTGTTGTCTGCACACACTGCAGAGATGCCAAACTGCTAGCTAACACCGTAGCATCTGCGGTGCTCGTGCAGTCTCAGCGCTGCTGCGTGCCGAGCCCTGCACCCCACGCGTGGATGTCTCCGCATGCAGATCCACGCAGCCGCTGTGCGTGCGGCGCTCCTGCTGACTTTGTCAGAGGAACTCGCAAATGATTCCCCAGAGGCTTTTAGGGTGTGTCCTCGGCTGAAAAGCCTGCTGTGGTTGGATGCCTCTGCGGAGCGACAGATCTGGCTTTGAAATGGAAAGCACGGGGGTTGCTCAACGGCAGGTGTTAACTTATAGTTTGTGTTGAGACGTTTCTACTAAACTGAGGATGGAAATGGCAGCAAAAAAACAACGAAAGAGATACGACTCAACAGCTAGGAGTTCAAAGCAGAATATACAAAGAAGTGTCCGATATTTAAACGAAGCAAGATTGCATGCCTGTTCTGAATACGTCTCCCGCAGATGTGATTTTAGTGTGAGACACGGCGGAATAAATGACCATAAAAACCATTCAACACGAAACGAATGCACGGAGAGAGCAGGGCCTTGGGTATTTTAAATTTTTTAATTTTTTTACAACAGAAGATAACGAAAATGATGTTATTAAAGCTGAGACACTTTTTTACGAATTTCTGCTGGAACACAGCGTGCCCGTGGCGCTGCAGATCATATCGGCACACTTGTGAAAGCGGCTTTTCCCGGAAAGTAACATTGCCTCGGAGTGTGGCTGCGGGAAGAACGAAACTACAGCGAGATCTGAAACTTCAGCGCCTCTTACAAGCACCCAACGGGCCACAGAGACGGCAGCACTGATACAGAGACGCAGTGTGCACGGGAGTAACCTCGCCTCTGCAGGAAAGAATCTGGAGAAGTGGCAACGCAGCTGCGTGCGGTGCCGTCCTGCGAGGAGGATCGATCAGCGACAGCAGGAGATCTCTTTAGAGCAGTGAAGACAGCATTGCAATCTGCTCACACATTGCAAGAGTCGATGAACTCTTTAGAAGCGATTGTAATTGCAGGCCAGCACTGTATTGTAGATTGTAAGGCACAGTTTATCGAACCACATCGATTAACCACTTTAAAAAAAAACATCAGCGCAAATGCTCTCTGTGATTGAACTGAGGTCCCGATTGTGTCGGGTGTGATTGCGGGTGAGCTCAGTCTAGGAAAGTCTAGCGACAGAGCCCTGCAGCCGCGGCGCGCAGGAGCGCAATCCGGCACCGCAAACGAAGCTGTGGAAATGCGAGGAATCATTTTGTGCTGCGTTACAATAGTGAGCGTCGCCACCCACACACGGCTTTAAATTCCACTACGAGCTAGTTTTGTATTAACAATAGTTGGAAAAGTGTTTCCGACTACATTATTGATTCGGCATATATATGCAAGTAGCATTAAATCGTCCATAAAGATCAAATACTTTTTATGCTGAATCGCCTTCATATTATTTTTATTTTTCATTTGAAAAACACCAGAGATTGAATGTCAAAAAACAGGTAAGTCTCCCAGCGCGTCGTAACCCTACCTGACTGCCTGCTGTAGTCTATATTGCCTTTTTGAGAAGCTATGTGGTGCAAGGATTTTTATTTTATTTTTTCATGTACCACACATTTTCACAGAGCTGCTCAGGATGTTTATCTTACAAAGTTGGCTTCTCACAGTCAAACCTGACATGGATCAAACTGCGCTGCAATAGGAGTCTTATTTCCATCCCTGCCAACTCTATAGAAAGCTTCAACCTGCAGTTAAGGCTGTATTATTATTATTATTATTATTATTTTATTTTTTATTTTATTATTATTATTATTAATAATTACTACTACTACACTGAATTGAGTGTTAATAGACCTTCAGTATTCAGGACACACAGTCTTGGCTCCTTGGCTGCTTTTAACACAGGCTTCACTGTATTGATTAAACATGATTTTTCTTCTTCTCTTTTAAACCAGTAGTCCCATGAAAGCCAGTAAGCAGCCCCAGTCCACCCTGCCCTAGCAGCACATCAATACTGGGAGCGCCCCTCGCAGGCTGCCAGTGCTGCCTGTGCTGCTGCTGCATGGTGGGACCAGTTCAGCACCGCACTGGTATCGCACTCCTGATCCTGGACTGACGAGAGAAGCCCGTTCAGCCCAGCAGAGCTCGTCCGGTCCCGCTCGATCTCAGAACTCTTAAAGGATCGCAGTTGCCTCCGCAGCACGACCAGGCAGCCCCTTCCATCCCCTCACCGCTCTGTGCAGGAGCAAGCGTCTCCTCACTCCACTTCATTTACACCTGTGAGTGTCCTCTGCTCCTTCACTGGAAAGTATTGCTTAGCGTTAACTGCTTTTAGACGTGTTAAAGACTTGAGTCGTGTGCCCAACCCCCAATCCAACCCCAATACCCCCCTACCCAATCCCAACACCCCCCCTCTGCAGATCTCATTCAGCTCACATATTGCACACTTGAAGCAGTTTTCATTGTTCCATCTCAACCATGCAAAGTGTATACAGAAGACACAGACTAGCAGTGAAGGCAGTATGAAACTGTGTTAAAAATGAATGGATAAAGATTGTTAATGCAAACCAGTGGGTGTGTGTTTTTTGTGTGTGTGTTATTAAAGCAGTCTGCTGACTTTCATTCCAACTGAGCTCTCAGTTACTGAACTGGACCCTTCATTGAACTCATCTGCTTTCCAGTTAGCTCAGACATTTTGTGGGTAACCTGAACTCTGCAACCGTTCAAGAGCTGAAAACAATTACAAAGATCTAACGAAGCACAGGACTGGGGTTCAGTTCAGTCACTGCAAACCAGCAGACGCAGGGGGGGGTCCCCAGAACCGGGGAGGGGGGGGACCCTGTGTGACATCACTGACTCCTACACCCAACGTGAAGGGGGTTCAAACTTTGTGTTCAGCGCAGTAGAAACAGCATCAAATAATAAATGGTTTATTATGTGTCCAAAACTACTTCGTTTTTTTTTTTGCCAGCTATTTTCAATATTTCTTGCATGTAAAGTGTTATTTTCAAAGCATCACAATGTATTGTAATAGATAAAGCTGAGTTACACCCAAACACACAACAAAATAACAATGAAGCAGACCTGCAGACGCATCACGGCTTCAGAGCTCCTCTTTACTCAGCATTTTAAAACGGCTAGCAGCCGCTCATAATTATAATACAAACAGGTAGAGATCCACGAATATGAATCATGATCTAAAAGCAAGGACCCAAACACAGCACAGTTATTCACAGAGGGGGTTGGTTTGGTTTTCCTAGTACAGTAAACCTACTTTTCCAAACGGCCACTTCTGTCATTTTTATTGAAGACAAAAAAAAATAAAATAAAAAAAAAACACAACTAACTTTATTTATTAAAAATGTGTTTTTTTTTTTTTTGTTTTTTTTAAATAACCTGCTTGGTTGTTCAAATTCTGTTTAAAAAAAAAAAAAAAAAAAAGTATAATACTAATAATGTATGTTGGTAAAAAAAGTCTTTCGCACTCAGATAAAAGGAGTGCCAGGTTCACCCCCCCCCCCCTGCCCCCAGGCGCCTCGAGAAATCCGTTTTCACACCCAGCCCTTGTTTCCATGGTAACGGGCGCTGGAATGGAGATTCCGTCCGTCTGTCTGTCAGCGGGAGAGCAGAGGCAGGTCACTGGAGTTCATGATGAGACTGGAATCCAGATTCAAACTGTCTGAAAACCGGGAACAAAAAACATCATCATCATCATCATCAACATCAGCATCATCATCATCATCGCTGCCATTCATCATCATCAACATCAGCATCATCATCATCAACATCATCATCATCATCGCTGCCATTCATCATCATCAACATCAGCATCATCATCATCATCGCTGCCATTCATCATCATCAACATCAGCATCATCATCATCATCAGCATCATCATCCTCATCATCATCATTAACATCATCGCTGCCATTCATCATCATCATCATCATCATCCTCATCATCGCTGCCATTCATCATCGCTGCCATTCATCATCATCATCATCATCATCATCATCGCTGCCATTCATCATCATCCTCATCATCATCGCTGCCATTCATTCTTTCAGGTTGAAACGCTGGAGTCCACGTCTAAATCAAACCACTCTATTTTTGTTTATTTTGAATGTGTTTTTATACAGCGCTCTGGGGTGCCCCTGTGTGAAGGCAGGGTGCTACAGATCAAACCCAATCGCATGGCACTGCACGGCTCATCTTCTCAGTAACCGTGCGGACGTGCTAATTCAGGGTGATGAAGAATCGGGGAGGGGAACGAAGCGCATGCTGCCACAGGAAGTGATGTATGCCAGACTCCAGTCTGCTGCCCTACCCTGGTCGAAGTTGAGCTTCTTGGTGGCCGACCCCTCGCCCAGCCCCTCGATATCAACGAGGTCGCTGTTCACATCCGAGTCATTGAGAGCGCTGAGAGTTACATCCGCTGAGAGAGAGAGAGAAACTCTGTGTGACACACACACACACACAAACTCCGTGTGACACACACACACACACACTGTCTCTCTCTCACATATATATATATATATATATATATATATATATATATATATATATAATTAGTGTACCTGTGTGCAGGTGGGCAGTGTGTCTGTGCGCAGTGTGTCTGTGCTCGGGTGCGCAGTGTGTCTGTGCTCAGTGTGTCTGTGCTCAGGTGCTCAGTGTGTCTGTGCTCAGGGGGGGCAGTGTGTCTGCGCTCCGTGTGTTATCTGTGCTCCGTGTGTTATCTGTGCTCCGTGTGTTATCTGTGCTCCGTGTGTCTGTGTTATCTGTGCTCCGTGTGTCTGTGCTCAGTGTGTCTGTGCTCCGTATTTTCTTACCTGCAGTTTTCTGTTTCTTGATGGCGGGGGAGGGGGAGGGGTCCGGCAGCCCCCGGCTCGCCACGACCTGGGCAGTCGGCACGGCGATGACAGAGGGGGTCGTCACCACGGCGACGGGGGCTTTCTTCTGGGACTTCTTTGGGGACTCGGAGGGGAGGGGGACCCCACTGTCTTCATAGAGCTTCCGCTTCACTGTGGTCTTGATCTGAGCGCTGAGAGGGGGAGAGAGGAGGAGGCAGAGAGGGGGATAGGAGAGGGAGAGAGAGGAGAGAGAAGGGGAGACGGGAGGGAGGGAGAGGCTTGTCACATGACTAATCACAGCAGGGGTGAAACAGTCATTGTGCTTTAATCAAACTTTCCATGTGTGTGTTTTTTTTAGTTCTTTTTTTACCTCACTAAACAAGTCACCGTGGCGACAGGAAACCAAGTCAAGCACAGAAATGATTCAGCAGTGCGTTCATCAGTGCCTCTAGCTTGCATTAAACAAATGAGGGGAGAATTATTATTATTATTATTAAGCTCACAGAATGAATGTAAAATCCGGACTGGCTCATACTGTAAAGAAATGGAGACTTTCAGCAGTTCAGATTGGGATATGGCT